>NW_027274153.1:0-128537 GCF_030028105.1 Mobula birostris
CAGTCACTGATGGAGTTGTTTGAGTGTGGTGATCTCTCTCCCTCTCTCACTCTCTAATGGAGTGTGTGTGGTGTGGTGATCTCTCTCTCTCAGTCACTGATGGAGTTGTGTGAGTGTGGTGATCTCTCTCTCTCAGTCACTAATGGAGGTGTGTGAGTGTGGTCATCTCTCTCTCTCCTCTCAGTCACTGATGGAGGTGTGAGTGTGGTGATCTCTCTCACTCGTTGATGGAGGTGTGTGAGTGTGGTGATCCCTCTCTCCTCTCAGTCACTGATGGAGTTGTTTGAGTGTGGTGATCTCTCTCTCTCTCTAACTCTCCTGATGGAGGTGTGTGAGTGTGGTGATCTCTGTCTCTCAGTCACTGATGGAGTTGTGTGAGTGTGGTGATCTCTCTCTCTCAGTCACTAATGGAGGGGTGTGAGTGTGGCGATATCTCTCTCTCTCAGTCACTGATAGAGGTGTGTGAGTGTGGTGATCTCTCTCTCAGTCGCTGATGTAGGTGTGTGAGTGTGGTGATCTCTCTCTGTCTCAGTCACTGATGGAGGTGTGTGAGTGTGGTGATCTCTCTCTCTCAGTAACTGATGGAGGTGTGTGAGTGTGGTGATCTCTCTCTCTCAGTCACTGATGGAGGTGTGTGCGTGTGGTGATCTCTCTCTCTCTCAGTCACTGATGGAGGTGTGTGAGTGTGGTGATCTCTCTCTCTCTCAGTCACTGATGGAGGTGTGTGAGTGTGGTGAACTCTCTCCCTCTCAGTCACTGATGGAGATGTGTGAGTGTAGTGATTTCTCTCTCAGTCACTGATGGAGGTTTGTGAGTGTGGTGATCTCTCTCTCTCTCAGTCATTGTTGGAGGTGTGTGAGTGTGGTGATCTCTCTCTCTCACTCGCAGATGGAGGTGTGTGAGTGTGGTGATCTCTCTCTCTCTCAGTCACTGATGGAGGTTTGTGAGTGTGGTGATCTCTCTCTCTCTCAGTCATTGTTGGAGGTGTGTGAGTGTGGTGATCTCTCTCTCTCACTCGCAGATGGAGGTGTGTGAGTGTGGTGATCTCTCTCTCCTAGTCACTAATGGAGGTGTGTGAGCGTGGTGATCTCTCTCTCTCACTCGCAGATGGAGGTGTGTGGGTGTGGTGATATCTCTCTCAGTCACTAATGGAGGTGTGTGAGTGTGGTCATCTCTCTCTCTCTCTCAGTCACTGATGGAGGTGTGTGAGTGTGGTGATCTCTCTCACCTCGTTGATGCAGGTGTGTGAGTGTGGTAATCTCTCTCTCTCTCTCGCTGATGGAGGTGTGTGAGTGTGGTGATCTCTCTCACTCGCTGATGGAGGTGTGTGAGTGTGGTGATCTCTCTCTCTCTCACTTGCTGATGCAGATGTGTGAGTGTGGTGATCTCTCTCTCAGTTCAGTCGATGGAAGGTAGTGTGAGTGTGGTGATCTCTCTCTCTCTGAGTCACTGATGGAGGTGTATGAGTGTGGTGATCTATCTCTCTCTTACTCACTGATGGAGGTGTGTGAGTGTGGTGATCTCTCTCTCTCTCACTCGCTGATAGAGGTGTGTGAGTGTGGTGATCTCTCTCTCTCTCAGTCACTGATGGAGGCGTGTGAGTGTGGTCATCTCTCTCTCTCTCTCAGTCACTGATGGAGATGTGTCAGTGTGGTGATCTCTCTCTCCTAGTCACAAATGGAGGTGTGTGAGCGCGGTGATCTCTCTCTCTCGCTCGCAGATGGAGGTGTGTGGGTGTGGTGATATCTCTCTCTCTCTGTCACTGATGGAGGTGTGTGAGTGTGGTGATCTCTCTCTCTCAGTCACTAAAGGAGGTGTGTGAGTGTGGTGATCTCTCTCTCTCTCAGTCACTGTTGGAGGTGTGTGAGTGTGGTGATCTCTCTCTCTCACTCGCTGATGGAGCTGTGTGAGTGTGGTGATCTCTCTCTCTCTGAGTCACTGATGGAGTTGTTTGAGTGTGGTGATCTCTCTCTCTCTCTCACTCTCTGTTGGAGGTGTGTGAGTGTGGTGATCTCTCTCTCTCAGTCACTGATGGAGTTGTGTGAGTGTGGTGATCTCTCTCTCTCAGTCACTAAAGGAGGTGTGTGCGTGTGGCGATCTCTCTCTCTCTCAGTCACTGCTGGAGGTGTGTGTGTGTGGTGATCTCTCTCTCTCACTCGCTGATGGAGGTGTGTGAGTGTGGTGATCTCTCTCTCTCAGTCATTGATGGAGTTGTGTGAGTGTGTTGATCTCTCTCTCTCTCACTCTCTGATGAGGTGTGTGAGTGTGGTGATCTCTCTCTCTCAGTCACTAATGGAGGTGTGTGAGTATGGTGATCTCTCTCTCTCTGTCACTGATGGAGGTGTGTGAGTGTGGTGATCTCTCTCACTCGTTGATGGAGGTGTGTGAGTATGGTTATCTCTCTCTCCTTCAGTGACTGATGGAGGTGTGTGAGTGTGGTCATCTCTCTCTCTCTCAGTCACTGATGGAGGTGTGTGAGTGTGGCTGATCTCTCTCTCTCAGACACTAAAGGAGTTGTGTGAGTGTGGTGATCTCTCTCAGTCACTGTTGGAGGTGTGTGAGTGTTGGTGATCTCTCTCTCTCAGTCACTGATGGAGGTGTGTGAGTGTGGTGAACTCTCTCCCTCTCAGTCACTGATGGAGATGTGTGAGTGCAGTGATTTCTCTCTCAGTCACTGATGGAGGTGTGTGAGTGTGGTGATCTCTCTCTCTCTCAGTCATTGTTGGAGGTGTGTGAGTGTGGTGATCTCTCTCTCTCACTCGCTGATGGAGGTGTGTGAGTGTGGTGATCTCTCTCTCTCTCAGTCACTGATGAGTTGTTTGAGTGTGGTGATCTCTCTCTCTCTCTCACTCTCTAATGGAGGTGTGTGTGTGTGGTGATCTCTCTCTCTCAGTCACTGATGGAGTTGTGTGAGTGTGGTGATCTCTCTCTCTTAGTCACTAATGGAGGTGTGTGAGTGTGGTGATCTCTCTCTCTCTCAGTCACTGATGGAGGTGTGTGAGTGTAGTGATTTCTCTCTCAGTCACTGATGGAGGTTTGTGAGTGTGGTGATCTCTCTCTCTCTCAGTCATTGTTGGAGATGTGTGAGGGTGGTGATCTCTCTCTCTCACTCGCAGATGGAGGTGTGTGAGTGTGGTGATCTCTCTCTCTCTCAGTCACTGATGGAGTTGTTTGAGTGTGGTGATCTCTCTCCCTCTCTCACTCTCTAATGGAGGTGTGTGTGTGTGGTGATCTCTCTCTCTCAGTCACTGATGGAGTTGTGTGAGTGTGGTGATCTCTCTCTCTCAGTCACTAATGGAGGTGTGTGAGTGTGGTCATCTCTCTCTCTCTCTCAGTCACTGATGGAGGTGTGTGAGTGTGGTGATCTCTCTCACTCGTTGATGGAGGTGTGTGAGTGTGGTGATCCCTCTCTCTCTCAGTCACTGATGGAGTTGTTTGAGTGTGGTGATCTCTCTCTCTCTCTAACTCTCTGATGGAGGTGTGTGAGTGTGGTGATCTCTGTCTCTCAGTCACTGATGGAGTTGTGTGAGTGTGGTGATCTCTCTCTCTCAGTCACTAATGGAGGGGTGTGAGTGTGGCGATATCTCTCTCTCTCAGTCACTGATAGAGGTGTGTGAGTGTGGTGATCTCTCTCTCAGTCGCTGATGTAGGTGTGTGAGTGTGGTGATCTCTCTCTGTCTCAGTCACTGATGGAGGTGTGTGAGTGTGGTGATCTCTCTCTCTCAGTAACTGATGGAGGTGTGTGAGTGTGGTGATCTCTCTCTCTCAGTCACTGATGGAGGTGTGTGCGTGTGGTGATCTCTCTCTCTCTCAGTCACTGATGGAGGTGTGTGAGTGTGGTGATCTCTCTCTCTCTCAGTCACTGATGGAGGTGTGTGAGTGTGGTGAACTCTCTCCCTCTCAGTCACTGATGGAGATGTGTGAGTGTAGTGATTTCTCTCTCAGTCACTGATGGAGGTTTGTGAGTGTGGTGATCTCTCTCTCTCTCAGTCATTGTTGGAGGTGTGTGAGTGTGGTGATCTCTCTCTCTCACTCGCAGATGGAGGTGTGTGAGTGTGGTGATCTCTCTCTCTCTCAGTCACTGATGGAGGTTTGTGAGTGTGGTGATCTCTCTCTCTCTCAGTCATTGTTGGAGGTGTGTGAGTGTGGTGATCTCTCTCTCTCTGAGTCACTGATGGAGTTGTTTGAGTGTGGTGATCTCTCTCTCTCTCTCACTCTCTGTTGGAGGTGTGTGAGTGTGGTGATCTCTCTCTCTCAGTCACTGATGGAGTTGTGTGAGTGTGGTGATCTCTCTCTCTCAGTCACTAAAGGAGGTGTGTGCGTGTGGCGATCTCTCTCTCTCTCAGTCACTGCTGGAGGTGTGTGTGTGTGGTGATCTCTCTCTCTCACTCGCTGATGGAGGTGTGTGAGTGTGGTGATCTCTCTCTCTCAGTCATTGATGGAGTTGTGTGAGTGTGTTGATCTCTCTCTCTCTCACTCTCTGATGGAGGTGTGTGAGTGTGGTGATCTCTCTCTCTCAGTCACTAATGGAGGTGTGTGAGTATGGTGATCTCTCTCTCTCTGTCACTGATGGAGGTGTGTGAGTGTGGTGATCTCTCTCACTCGTTGATGGAGGTGTGTGAGTATGGTTATCTCTCTCTCCTTCAGTGACTGATGGAGGTGTGTGAGTGTGGTCATCTCTCTCTCTCTCAGTCACTGATGGAGGTGTGTGAGTGTGGTGATCTCTCTCTCTCAGACACTAAAGGAGTTGTGTGAGTGTGGTGATCTCTCTCAGTCACTGTTGGAGGTGTGTGAGTGTGGTGATCTCTCTCTCTCAGTCACTGATGGAGGTGTGTGAGTGTGGTGAACTCTCTCCCTCTCAGTCACTGATGGAGATGTGTGAGTGCAGTGATTTCTCTCTCAGTCACTGATGGAGGTGTGTGAGTGTGGTGATCTCTCTCTCTCTCAGTCATTGTTGGAGGTGTGTGAGTGTGGTGATCTCTCTCTCTCACTCGCTGATGGAGGTGTGTGAGTGTGGTGATCTCTCTCTCTCTCAGTCACTGATGGAGTTGTTTGAGTGTGGTGATCTCTCTCTCTCTCTCACTCTCTAATGGAGGTGTGTGTGTGTGGTGATCTCTCTCTCTCAGTCACTGATGGAGTTGTGTGAGTGTGGTGATCTCTCTCTCTTAGTCACTAATGGAGGTGTGTGAGTGTGGTGATCTCTCTCTCTCTCAGTCACTGATGGAGGTGTGTGAGTGTAGTGATTTCTCTCTCACTCGCAGATGGAGGTGTGTGAGTGTGGTGATCTCTCTCTCTCTCAGTCACTGATGGAGTTGTTTGAGTGTGGTGATCTCTCTCCCTCTCTCACTCTCTAATGGAGGTGTGTGTGTGTGGTGATCTCTCTCTCTCAGTCACTGATGGAGTTGTGTGAGTGTGGTGATCTCTCTCTCTCAGTCACTAATGGAGGTGTGTGAGTGTGGTCATCTCTCTCTCTCTCTCAGTCACTGATGGAGGTGTGTGAGTGTGGTGATCTCTCTCACTCGTTGATGGAGGTGTGTGAGTGTGGTGATCCCTCTCTCTCTCAGTCACTGATGGAGTTGTTTGAGTGTGGTGATCTCTCTCTCTCTCTAACTCTCTGATGGAGGTGTGTGAGTGTGGTGATCTCTGTCTCTCAGTCACTGATGGAGTTGTGTGAGTGTGGTGATCTCTCTCTCTCAGTCACTAATGGAGGGGTGTGAGTGTGGCGATATCTCTCTCTCTCAGTCACTGATAGAGGTGTGTGAGTGTGGTGATCTCTCTCTCAGTCGCTGATGTAGGTGTGTGAGTGTGGTGATCTCTCTCTGTCTCAGTCACTGATGGAGGTGTGTGAGTGTGGTGATCTCTCTCTCTCAGTAACTGATGGAGGTGTGTGAGTGTGGTGATCTCTCTCTCTCAGTCACTGATGGAGGTGTGTGCGTGTGGTGATCTCTCTCTCTCTCAGTCACTGATGGAGGTGTGTGAGTGTGGTGATCTCTCTCTCTCTCAGTCACTGATGGAGGTGTGTGAGTGTGGTGAACTCTCTCCCTCTCAGTCACTGATGGAGATGTGTGAGTGTAGTGATTTCTCTCTCAGTCACTGATGGAGGTTTGTGAGTGTGGTGATCTCTCTCTCTCTCAGTCATTGTTGGAGGTGTGTGAGTGTGGTGATCTCTCTCTCTCACTCGCAGATGGAGGTGTGTGAGTGTGGTGATCTCTCTCTCTCTCAGTCACTGATGGAGGTTTGTGAGTGTGGTGATCTCTCTCTCTCTCAGTCATTGTTGGAGGTGTGTGAGTGTGGTGATCTCTCTCTCTCACTCGCAGATGGAGGTGTGTGAGTGTGGTGATCTCTCTCTCCTAGTCACTAATGGAGGTGTGTGAGCGTGGTGATCTCTCTCTCTCACTCGCAGATGGAGGTGTGTGGGTGTGGTGATATCTCTCTCTCAGTCACTAATGGAGGTGTGTGAGTGTGGTCATCTCTCTCTCTCTCTCAGTCACTGATGGAGGTGTGTGAGTGTGGTGATCTCTCTCACTCGTTGATGCAGGTGTGTGAGTGTGGTAATCTCTCTCTCTCTCTCGCTGATGGAGGTGTGTGAGTGTGGTGATCTCTCTCACTCGCTGATGGAGGTGTGTGAGTGTGGTGATCTCTCTCTCTCTCACTTGCTGATGCAGATGTGTGAGTGTGGTGATCTCTCTCTCTCTCAGTCAGTGATGGAGGTGTGTGAGTGTGGTGATCTCTCTCTCTCTCTGAGTCACTGATGGAGGTGTATGAGTGTGGTGATCTATCTCTCTCTTACTCACTGATGGAGGTGTGTGAGTGTGGTGATCTCTCTCTCTCTCACTCGCTGATAGAGGTGTGTGAGTGTGGTGATCTCTCTCTCTCTCAGTCACTGATGGAGGTGTGTGAGTGTGGTGATCTCTCTCTCTCTGAGTGACTGATGGAGGTGTGTGAGTGTGGTGATCTCTCTCTCTCAGTCACTGATGGAGGTGTGTGAGTGTGGTGATCTCACTCTCTCAGTCACTGTTGGAGGTGTGTGTGTGTGGTGATCTCTCTCAGTCACTAATGGAGGTATGTGAGTGTGGTCATCTCTCTGTCTCTCTCAGTCACTGATGGAGGTGTGTGAGTGTGGTGATCTCTCTCACTCGTTGATGGAGTTGTGTGAGTGTGGTTATCTCTTTCTCTCTCTCGCTGATGGAGGTGTGTGAGTGTGGTGATCTCTCTCTCTCTAACTTGCTGATGGAGATGTGTGAGTGTGGTGATCTCTCTCTCTCTCAGTCAGTGACGGAGGTGTGCGAGTGTGGTGATCTCTCTCTCTCTGAGTCACTGATGGAGGTGTGTGAGTGTGGTGATCTCTCTCTCCCTCACTCGCTTATGGAGGTGTGTGAGTGTGGTGATCTCTCTCTCTCTCACTCGCTGATGGAGGTGTGTGAGTGTGGTGATCTCTTTCTCTCTCAGTTACTGATGGAGGTGTGTGAGTCTGGTGATCTCTCTGTCTCTGCGTCACTGATAGAGGTGTGTTAGTGTGGTGATCTCTCTCTCTCACTCGCAGATGGAGGTGTGTGAGTGTGGTGATCTCTGTCTCCTAGTCACTAATGGAGGTGTGTGAGCGTGGTGATCTCTCTCTCTCACTCGCAGATGGAGGTGTGTGGGTGTGGTGATATCTCTCTCTCAGTCACTAATGGAGGTGTGTGAGTGTGGTCATCTCTCTCTCTCTCTCAGTCACTGATGGAGGTGTGTGAGTGTGGTGATCTCTCTCACTCGTTGATGCAGGTGTGTGAGTGTGGTAATCTCTCTCTCTCTCTCGCTGATGGAGGTGTGTGAGTGTGGTGATCTCTCTCACTCGCTGATGGAGGTGTGTGAGTGTGGTGATCTCTCTCTCTCTCACTTGCTGATGCAGATGTGTGAGTGTGGTGATCTCTCTCTCTCTCAGTCAGTGATGGAGGTGTGTGAGTGTGGTGATCTCTCTCTCTCTAACTTGCTGATGGAGATGTGTGAGTGTGGTGATCTCTCTCTCTCTCAGTCAGTGACGGAGGTGTGCGAGTGTGGTGATCTCTCTCTCTCTGAGTCACTGATGGAGGTGTGTGAGTGTGGTGATCTCGCTCTCCCTCACTCGCTTATGGAGGTGTGTGAGTGTGGTGATCTCTCTCTCTCTCACTCGCTGATGGAGGTGTGTGAGTGTGGTGATCTCTTTCTCTCTCAGTTACTGATGGAGGTGTGTGAGTCTGGTGATCTCTCTGTCTCTGCGTCACTGATAGAGGTGTGTTAGTGTGGTGATCTCTCTCTCTCACTCGCAGATGGAGGTGTGTGAGTGTGGTGATCTCTCTCTCCTAGTCACTAATGGAGGTGTGTGAGCGTGGTGATCTCTCTCTCTCACTCGCAGATGGAGGTGTGTGGGTGTGGTGATATCTCTCTCTCAGTCACTAATGGAGGTGTGTGAGTGTGGTCATCTCTCTCTCTCTCTCAGTCACTGATGGAGGTGTGTGAGTGTGGTGATCTCTCTCACTCGTTGATGCAGGTGTGTGAGTGTGGTAATCTCTCTCTCTCTCTCGCTGATGGAGGTGTGTGAGTGTGGTGATCTCTCTCTCTCTCAGTCAGTGATGGAGGTGTGTGAGTGTGGTGATCTCTCTCTCTCTCAGTCACTGATGGAGGTGTGTGAGTGTGGTGATCTCTCTCACTCGTTGATGGAGTTGTGTGAGTGTGGTTATCTCTTTCTCTCTCTCGCTGATGGAGGTGTGTGAGTGTGGTGATCTCTCTCTCTCTCACCCGCTGATGGAGGTGTGTGAGTGTGGTGATCTCTCTCTCTCTAACTTGCTGATGGAGATGTGTGAGTGTGGTGATCTCTCTCTCTCTCAGTCAGTGACGGAGGTGTGCGAGTGTGGTGATCTCTCTCTCTCTGAGTCACTGATGGAGGTGTGTGAGTGTGGTGATCTCTCTCTCCCTCACTCGCTTATGGAGGTGTGTGAGTGTGGTGATCTCTCTCTCTCTCACTCGCTGATGGAGGTGTGTGAGTGTGGTGATCTCTTTCTCTCTCAGTTACTGATGGAGGTGTGTGAGTCTGGTGATCTCTCTGTCTCTGCGTCACTGATAGAGGTGTGTTAGTGTGGTGATCTCTCTCTCTCTCAGTCACTGATGGAGGCGTGTGAGTGTGGTCATCTCTCTCTCTCTCTCAGTCACTGATGGAGATGTGTCAGTGTGGTGATCTCTCTCTCCTAGTCACAAATGGAGGTGTGTGAGCGCGGTGATCTCTCTCTCTCGCTCGCAGATGGAGGTGTGTGGGTGTGGTGATATCTCTCTCTCTCTGTCACTGATGGAGGTGTGTGAGTGTGGTGATCTCTCTCTCTCAGTCACTAAAGGAGGTGTGTGAGTGTGGTGATCTCTCTCTCTCTCAGTCACTGTTGGAGGTGTGTGAGTGTGGTGATCTCTCTCTCTCACTCGCTGATGGAGCTGTGTGAGTGTGGTGATCTCTCTCTCTCTGAGTCACTGATGGAGTTGTTTGAGTGTGGTGATCTCTCTCTCTCTCTCACTCTCTGTTGGAGGTGTGTGAGTGTGGTGATCTCTCTCTCTCAGTCACTGATGGAGTTGTGTGAGTGTGGTGATCTCTCTCTCTCAGTCACTAAAGGAGGTGTGTGCGTGTGGCGATCTCTCTCTCTCTCAGTCACTGCTGGAGGTGTGTGTGTGTGGTGATCTCTCTCTCTCACTCGCTGATGGAGGTGTGTGAGTGTGGTGATCTCTCTCTCTCAGTCATTGATGGAGTTGTGTGAGTGTGTTGATCTCTCTCTCTCTCACTCTCTGATGGAGGTGTGTGAGTGTGGTGATCTCTCTCTCTCAGTCACTAATGGAGGTGTGTGAGTATGGTGATCTCTCTCTCTCTGTCACTGATGGAGGTGTGTGAGTGTGGTGATCTCTCTCACTCGTTGATGGAGGTGTGTGAGTATGGTTATCTCTCTCTCCTTCAGTGACTGATGGAGGTGTGTGAGTGTGGTCATCTCTCTCTCTCTCAGTCACTGATGGAGGTGTGTGAGTGTGGTGATCTCTCTCTCTCAGACACTAAAGGAGTTGTGTGAGTGTGGTGATCTCTCTCAGTCACTGTTGGAGGTGTGTGAGTGTGGTGATCTCTCTCTCTCAGTCACTGATGGAGGTGTGTGAGTGTGGTGAACTCTCTCCCTCTCAGTCACTGATGGAGATGTGTGAGTGCAGTGATTTCTCTCTCAGTCACTGATGGAGGTGTGTGAGTGTGGTGATCTCTCTCTCTCTCAGTCATTGTTGGAGGTGTGTGAGTGTGGTGATCTCTCTCTCTCACTCGCTGATGGAGGTGTGTGAGTGTGGTGATCTCTCTCTCTCTCAGTCAATGATGGAGTTGTTAGAGTGTGGTGATCTCTCTCTCTCTCTCACTCTCTAATGGAGGTGTGTGTGTGTGGTGATCTCTCTCTCTCAGTCACTGATGGAGTTGTGTGAGTGTGGTGATCTCTCTCTCTTAGTCACTAATGGAGGTGTGTGAGTGTGGTGATCTCTCTCTCTCTCAGTCACTGATGGAGGTGTGTGAGTGTAGTGATTTCTCTCTCAGTCACTGATGGAGGTTTGTGAGTGTGGTGATCTCTCTCTCTCTCAGTCATTGTTGGAGATGTGTGAGGTTGGTGATCTCTCTCTCTCACTCGCAGATGGAGGTGTGTGAGTGTGGTGATCTCTCTCTCTCTCTCAGTCACTGATGGAGTTGTTTGAGTGTGGTGATCTCTCTCCCTCTCTCACTCTCTAATGGAGGTGTGTGTGTGTGGTGATCTCTCTCTCTCAGTCACTGATGGAGTTGTGTGAGTGTGGTGATCTCTCTCTCTCAGTCACTAATGGAGGTGTGTGAGTGTGGTCATCTCTCTCTCTCTCTCAGTCACTGATGGAGGTGTGTGAGTGTGGTGATCTCTCTCACTCGTTGATGGAGGTGTGTGAGTGTGGTGATCTCTCTCTCTCTCACCCGCTGATGGAGGTGTGTGAGTGTGGTGATCTCTCTCTCTCTAACTTGCTGATGGAGATGTGTGAGTGTGGTGATCTCTCTCTCTCTCAGTCAGTGACGGAGGTGTGCGAGTGTGGTGATCTCTCTCTCTCTGAGTCACTGATGGAGGTATGTGAGTGTGGTGATCTCTCCCTCCCTCACTCGCTTATGGAGGTGTGTGAGTGTGGTGATCTCTCTCTCTCTCACTCTCTGATGGAGGTGTGTGAGTGTGGTGATCTCTTTCTCTCTCAGTTACTGATGGAGGTGTGTGAGTCTGGTGATCTCTCTGTCTCTGCGTCACTGATAGAGGTGTGTTAGTGTGGTGATCTCTCTCTCTCACTCGCAGATGGAGGTGTGTGAGTGTGGTGATCTCTCTCTCCTAGTCATTAATGGAGGTGTGTGAGCGTGGTGATCTCTCTCTCTCACTCGCAGATGGAGGTGTGTGGGTGTGGTGATATCTCTCTCTCAGTCACTAATGGAGGTGTGTGAGTGTGGTCATCTCTCTCTCTCTCTCAGTCACTGATGGAGGTGTGTGAGTGTGGTGATCTCTCTCACTCGTTGATGCAGGTGTGTGAGTGTGGTAATCTCTCTCTCTCTCTCGCTGATGGAGGTGTGTGAGTGTGGTGATCTCTCTCACTCGCTGATGGAGGTGTGTGAGTGTGGTGATCTCTCTCTCTCTCACTTGCTGATGCAGATGTGTGAGTGTGGTGATCTCTCTCTCTCTCAGTCAGTGATGGAGGTGTGTGAGTGTGGTGATCTCTCTCTCTCTGAGTCACTGATGGAGGTGTATGAGTGTGGTGATCTATCTCTCTCTTACTCACTGATGGAGGTGTGTGAGTGTGGTGATCTCTCTCTCTCTCACTCGCTGATAGAGGTGTGTGAGTGTGGTGATCTCTCTCTCTCTCAGTCACTGATGGAGGTGTGTGAGTGTGGTGATCTCACTCTCTCTGAGTGACTGATGGAGGTGTGTGAGTGTGGTGATCTCTCTCTCTCAGTCACTGATGGAGGTGTGTGAGTGTGGTGATCTCACTCTCTCAGTCACTGTTGGAGGTGTGTGTGTGTGGTGATCTCTCTCAGTCACTAATGGAGGTATGTGAGTGTGGTCATCTCTCTGTCTCTCTCAGTCACTGATGGAGGTGTGTGAGTGTGGTGATCTCTCTCACTCGTTGATGGAGTTGTGTGAGTGTGGTTATCTCTTTCTCTCTCTCGCTGATCGAGGTGTGTGAGTGTGGTGATCTCTCTCTCTCTCACCCGCTGATGGAGGTGTGTGAGTGTGGTGATCTCTCTCTCTCTAACTTGCTGATGGAGATGTGTGAGTGTGGTGATCTCTCTCTCTCTCAGTCTGTGACGGAGGTGTGCGAGTGTGGTGATCTCTCTCTCTCTGAGTCACTGATGGAGGTGTGTGAGTGTGGTGATCTCTCTCTCCCTCACTCGCTTATGGAGGTGTGTGAGTGTGGTGATCTCTCTCTCTCTCACTCGCTGATGGAGGTGTGAGAGTGTGGTGATCTCTTTCTCTCTCAGTTACTGATGGAGGTGTGTGAGTCTGGTGATCTCTCTGTCTCTGCGTCACTGATAGAGGTGTGTTAGTGTGGTGATCTCTCTCTCTCTCAGTCACTGATGGAGGCGTGTGAGTGTGGTCATCTCTCTCTCTCTCTCAGTCACTGATGGAGATGTGTCAGTGTGGTGATCTCTCTCTCCTAGTCACAAATGGAGGTGTGTGAGCGCGGTGATCTCTCTCTCTCGCTCGCAGATGGAGGTGTGTGAGTGTGGTGATCTCTCTCTCTCAGTCACTAAAGGAGGTGTGTGAGTGTGGTGATCTCTCTCTCTCTCAGTCACTGTTGGAGGTGTGTGAGTGTGGTGATCTCTCTCTCTCACTCGCTGATGGAGCTGTGTGAGTGTGGTGATCTCTCTCTCTCTGAGTCACTGATGGAGTTGTTTGAGTGTGGTGATCTCTCTCTCTCTCTCACTCTCTGTTGGAGGTGTGTGAGTGTGGTGATCTCTCTCTCTCAGTCACTGATGGAGTTGTGTGAGTGTGGTGATCTCTCTCTCTCAGTCACTAAAGGATGTGTGTGCGTGTGGCGATCTCTCTCTCTCTCAGTCACTGCTGGAGGTGTGTGTGTGTGGTGATCTCTGTCTCTCACTCGCTGATGGAGGTGTGTGAGTGTGGTGATCTCTCTCTCTCTCAGTCATTGATGGAGTTGTGTGAGTGTGGTGATCTCTCTCAGTCACTGTTGGAGGTGTGTGAGTGTGGTGATCTCTCTCTCTCAGTCACTGATGGAGGTGTGTGAGTGTGGTGAACTCTCTCCCTCTCAGTCACTGATGGAGATGTGTGAGTGCAGTGATTTCTCTCTCAGTCACTGATGGAGGTGTGTGAGTGTGGTGATCTCTCTCTCTCTCAGTCATTGTTGGAGGTGTGTGAGTGTGGTGATCTCTCTCTCTCACTCGCTGATGGAGGTGTGTGAGTGTGGTGATCTCTCTCTCTCTCAGTCACTGATGGAGTTGTTTGAGTGTGGTGATCTCTCTCTCTCTCTCACTCTCTAATGGAGGTGTGTGTGTGTGGTGATCTCTCTCTCTCAGTCACTGATGGAGTTGTGTGAGTGTGGTGATCTCTCTCTCTTAGTCACTAATGGAGGTGTGTGAGTGTGGTGATCTCTCTCTCTCTCAGTCACTGATGGAGGTGTGTGAGTGTAGTGATTTCTCTCTCAGTCACTGATGGAGGTTTGTGAGTGTGGTGATCTCTCTCTCTCTCAGTCATTGTTGGAGATGTGTGAGGGTGGTGATCTCTCTCTCTCACTCGCAGATGGAGGTGTGTGAGTGTGGTGATCTCTCTCTCTCTCAGTCACTGATGGAGTTGTTTGAGTGTGGTGATCTCTCTCCCTCTCTCACTCTCTAATGGAGGTGTGTGTGTGTGGTGATCTCTCTCTCTCAGTCACTGATGGAGTTGTGTGAGTGTGGTGATCTCTCTCTCTCAGTCACTAATGGAGGTGTGTGAGTGTGGTCATCTCTCTCTCTCTCTCAGTCACTGATGGAGGTGTGTGAGTGTGGTGATCTCTCTCACTCGTTGATGGAGGTGTGTGAGTGTGGTGATCTCTCTCTCTCTCACCCGCTGATGGAGGTGTGTGAGTGTGGTGATCTCTCTCTCTCTAACTTGCTGATGGAGATGTGTGAGTGTGGTGATCTCTCTCTCTCTCAGTCAGTGACGGAGGTGTGCGAGTGTGGTGATCTCTCTCTCTCTGAGTCACTGATGGAGGTGTGTGAGTGTGGTGATCTCTCTCTCCCTCACTCGCTTATGGAGGTGTGTGAGTGTGGTGATCTCTCTCTCTCTCACTCGCTGATGGAGTTGTGTGAGTGTGGTGATCTCTCTCTCTCAGTCACTAAAGGAGGTGTGTGCGTGTGGCGATCTCTCTCTCTCTCAGTCACTGCTGGAGGTGTGTGTGTGTGGTGATCTCTGTCTCTCACTCGCTGATGGAGGTGTGTGAGTGTGGTGATCTCTCTCTCTCTCAGTCATTGATGGAGTTGTGTGAGTGTGGTGATCTCTCTCAGTCACTGTTGGAGGTGTGTGAGTGTGGTGATCTCTCTCTCTCAGTCACTGATGGAGGTGTGTGAGTGTGGTGAACTCTCTCCCTCTCAGTCACTGATGGAGATGTGTGAGTGCAGTGATTTCTCTCTCAGTCACTGATGGAGGTGTGTGAGTGTGGTGATCTCTCTCTCTCTCAGTCATTGTTGGAGGTGTGTGAGTGTGGTGATCTCTCTCTCTCACTCGCTGATGGAGGTGTGTGAGTGTGGTGATCTCTCTCTCTCTCAGTCACTGATGGAGTTGTTTGAGTGTGGTGATCTCTCTCTCTCTCTCACTGTCTAATGGAGGTGTGTGTGTGTGGTGATCTCTCTCTCTCAGTCACTGATGGAGTTGTGTGAGTGTGGTGATCTCTCTCTCTTAGTCACTAATGGAGGTGTGTGAGTGTGGTGATCTCTCTCTCTCTCAGTCACTGATGGAGGTGTGTGAGTGTAGTGATTTCTCTCTCAGTCACTGATGGAGGTTTGTGAGTGTGGTGATCTCTCTCTCTCTCAGTCATTGTTGGAGATGTGTGAGGGTGGTGATCTCTCTCTCTCACTCGCAGATGGAGGTGTGTGAGTGTGGTGATCTCTCTCTCTCTCAGTCACTGATGGAGTTGTTTGAGTGTGGTGATCTCTCTCCCTCTCTCACTCTCTAATGGAGGTGTGTGTGTGTGGTGATCTCTCTCTCTCAGTCACTGATGGAGTTGTGTGAGTGTGGTGATCTCTCTCTCTCAGTCACTAATGGAGGTGTGTGAGTGTGGTCATCTCTCTCTCTCTCTCAGTCACTGATGGAGGTGTGTGAGTGTGGTGATCTCTCTCACTCGTTGATGGAGGTGTGTGAGTGTGGTGATCTCTCTCTCTCTCACCCGCTGATGGAGGTGTGTGAGTGTGGTGATCTCTCTCTCTCTAACTTGCTGATGGAGATGTGTGAGTGTGGTGATCTCTCTCTCTCTCAGTCAGTGACGGAGGTGTGCGAGTGTGGTGATCTCTCTCTCTCTGAGTCACTGATGGAGGTGTGTGAGTGTGGTGATCTCTCTCTCCCTCACTCGCTTATGGAGGTGTGTGAGTGTGGTGATCTCTCTCTCTCTCACTCGCTGATGGAGGTGTGTGAGTGTGGTGATCTCTTTCTCTCTCAGTTACTGATGGAGGTGTGTGAGTCTGGTGATCTCTCTGTCTCTGCGTCACTGATAGAGGTGTGTTAGTGTGGTGATCTCTCTCTCTCACTCGCAGATGGAGGTGTGTGAGTGTGGTGATCTCTCTCTCCTAGTCATTAATGGAGGTGTGTGAGCGTGGTGATCTCTCTCTCTCACTCGCAGATGGAGGTGTGTGGGTGTGGTGATATCTCTCTCTCAGTCACTAATGGAGGTGTGTGAGTGTGGTCATCTCTCTCTCTCTCTCAGTCACTGATGGAGGTGTGTGAGTGTGGTGATCTCTCTCACTCGTTGATGCAGGTGTGTGAGTGTGGTAATCTCTCTCTCTCTCTCGCTGATGGAGGTGTGTGAGTGTGGTGATCTCTCTCACTCGCTGATGGAGGTGTGTGAGTGTGGTGATCTCTCTCTCTCTCACTTGCTGATGCAGATGTGTGAGTGTGGTGATCTCTCTCTCTCTCAGTCAGTGATGGAGGTGTGTGAGTGTGGTGATCTCTCTCTCTCTGAGTCACTGATGGAGGTGTATGAGTGTGGTGATCTATCTCTCTCTTACTCACTGATGGAGGTGTGTGAGTGTGGTGATCTCTCTCTCTCTCACTCGCTGATAGAGGTGTGTGAGTGTGGTGATCTCTCTCTCTCTCAGTCACTGATGGAGGTGTGTGAGTGTGGTGATCTCTCTCTCTCTGAGTGACTGATGGAGGTGTGTGAGTGTGGTGATCTCTCTCTCTCAGTCACTGATGGAGGTGTGTGAGTGTGGTGATCTCACTCTCTCAGTCACTGTTGGAGGTGTGTGTGTGTGGTGATCTCTCTCAGTCACTAATGGAGGTATGTGAGTGTGGTCATCTCTCTGTCTCTCTCAGTCACTGATGGAGGTGTGTGAGTGTGGTGATCTCTCTCACTCGTTGATGGAGTTGTGTGAGTGTGGTTATCTCTTTCTCTCTCTCGCTGATCGAGGTGTGTGAGTGTGGTGATCTCTCTCTCTCTCACCCGCTGATGGAGGTGTGTGAGTGTGGTGATCTCTCTCTCTCTAACTTGCTGATGGAGATGTGTGAGTGTGGTGATCTCTCTCTCTCTCAGTCAGTGACGGAGGTGTGCGAGTGTGGTGATCTCTCTCTCTCTGAGTCACTGATGGAGGTGTGTGAGTGTGGTGATCTCTCTCTCCCTCACTCGCTTATGGAGGTGTGTGAGTGTGGTGATCTCTCTCTCTCTCACTCGCTGATGGAGGTGTGAGAGTGTGGTGATCTCTTTCTCTCTCAGTTACTGATGGAGGTGTGTGAGTCTGGTGATCTCTCTGTCTCTGCGTCACTGATAGAGGTGTGTTAGTGTGGTGATCTCTCTCTCTCTCAGTCACTGATGGAGGCGTGTGAGTGTGGTCATCTCTCTCTCTCTCTCAGTCACTGATGGAGATGTGTCAGTGTGGTGATCTCTCTCTCCTAGTCACAAATGGAGGTGTGTGAGCGCGGTGATCTCTCTCTCTCGCTCGCAGATGGAGGTGTGTGAGTGTGGTGATCTCTCTCTCTCAGTCACTAAAGGAGGTGTGTGAGTGTGGTGATCTCTCTCTCTCTCAGTCACTGTTGGAGGTGTGTGAGTGTGGTGATCTCTCTCTCTCACTCGCTGATGGAGCTGTGTGAGTGTGGTGATCTCTCTCTCTCTGAGTCACTGATGGAGTTGTTTGAGTGTGGTGATCTCTCTCTCTCTCTCACTCTCTGTTGGAGGTGTGTGAGTGTGGTGATCTCTCTCTCTCAGTCACTGATGGAGTTGTGTGAGTGTGGTGATCTCTCTCTCTCAGTCACTAAAGGAGGTGTGTGCGTGTGGCGATCTCTCTCTCTCTCAGTCACTGCTGGAGGTGTGTGTGTGTGGTGATCTCTGTCTCTCACTCGCTGATGGAGGTGTGTGAGTGTGGTGATCTCTCTCTCTCTCAGTCATTGATGGAGTTGTGTGAGTGTGTTGATCTCTCTCTCTCGCACTCTCTGATGGAGGTGTGTGAGTGTGGTGATCTCTCTCTCTCAGTCACTAATGGAGGTGTGTGAGTATGGTGATCTCTCTCTCTCTGTCACTGATGGAGGTGTGTGAGTGTGGTGATCTCTCTCACTCGTTGATGGAGGTGTGTGAGTATGGTTATCTCTCTCTCCTTCAGTGACTGATGGAGGTGTGTGAGTGTGGTGATCTCTCTCTCTCAGACACTAAAGGAGTTGTGTGAGTGTGGTGATCTCTCTCAGTCACTGTTGGAGGTGTGTGAGTGTGGTGATCTCTCTCTCTCAGTCACTGATGGAGGTGTGTGAGTGTGGTGAACTCTCTCCCTCTCAGTCACTGATGGAGATGTGTGAGTGCAGTGATTTCTCTCTCAGTCACTGATGGAGGTGTGTGAGTGTGGTGATCTCTCTCTCTCTCAGTCATTGTTGGAGGTGTGTGAGTGTGGTGATCTCTCTCTCTCACTCGCTGATGGAGGTGTGTGAGTGTGGTGATCTCTCTCTCTCTCAGTCACTGATGGAGTTGTTTGAGTGTGGTGATCTCTCTCTCTCTCTCACTCTCTAATGGAGGTGTGTGTGTGTGGTGATCTCTCTCTCTCAGTCACTGATGGAGTTGTGTGAGTGTGGTGATCTCTCTCTCTTAGTCACTAATGGAGGTGTGTGAGTGTGGTGATCTCTCTCTCTCTCAGTCACTGATGGAGGTGTGTGAGTGTAGTGATTTCTCTCTCAGTCACTGTTGGAGGTTTGTGAGTGTGGTGATCTCTCTCTCTCTCAGTCATTGTTGGAGATGTGTGAGTGTGGTGATCTCTCTCTCTCACTCGCAGATGGAGGTGTGTGAGTGTGGTGATCTCTCTCTCTCTCAGTCACTGATGGAGTTGTTTGAGTGTGGTGATCTCTCTCCCTCTCTCACTCTCTAATGGAGGTGTGTGTGTGTGGTGATCTCTCTCTCTCAGTCACTGATGGAGTTGTGTGAGTGTGGTGATCTCTCTCTCTCAGTCACTAATGGAGGTGTGTGAGTGTGGTCATCTCTCTCTCTCTCTCAGTCACTGATGGAGGTGTGTGAGTGTGGTGATCTCTCTCACTCGTTGATGGAGGTGTGTGAGTGTGGTAATCTCTCTCTCTCTCTCGCTGATGGAGGTGTGTGAGTGTGGTGATCTCTCTCACTCGCTGATGGAGGTGTGTGAGTGTGGTGATCTCTCTCTCTCTCACTTGCTGATGCAGATGTGTGAGTGTGGTGATCTCTCTCTCTCTCACTTGCTGATGCAGATGTGTGTGTGTGGTGATCTCTCTCTCTCTCAGTCAGTGATGGAGGTGTGTGAGTGTGGTGATCTCTCTCTCTCTGAGTCACTGATGGAGGTGTATGAGTGTGGTGATCTCTCTCTCTCTCACTCACTGATGGAGGTGTGTGAGTGTGGTGATCTCTCTCTCTCTCACTCGCTGATAGAGGTGTGTGAGTGTGGTGATCTCTCTCTCTCTCAGTCACTGATGGAGGTGTGTGAGTGTGGTGATCTCTCTCTCTCTGAGTGACTGATGGAGGTGTGTTGGTGTGGTGATCTCTCTCTCTCAGTCACTGATGGAGGTGTGTGAGTGTGGTGATATCACTCTCTCAGTCACTGTTGGAGGTGTGTGTGTGTGGTGATCTCTCTCAGTCACTAATGGAGGTATGTGAGTGTGGTCATCTCTCTGTCTCTCTCAGTCACTGATGGAGGTGTGTGAGTGTGGTGATCTCTCTCACTCGTTGATGGAGTTGTGTGAGTGTGGTTATCTCTTTCTCTCTCTCGCTGATGGAGGTGTGTGAGTGTGGTGATCTCTCTCTCTCTAACTTGCTGATGGAGATGTGTGAGTGTGGTGATCTCTCTCTCTCTCAGTCAGTGACGGAGGTGTGCGAGTGTGTTGATCTCTCTCTCTCTGAGTCACTGATGGAGGTGTGTGAGTGTGGTGATCTCTCTCTCCCTCACTCGCTTATGGATGTGTGTATGTGTGGTGATCTCTCTCTCTCTCACTCGCTGATGGAGGTGTGTGAGTGTGGTGATCTCTCTCTCTCAGTCACTAAAGGAGGTGTGTGAGTGTGGTGATCTCTCTCTCTCTCAGTCACTGTTGGAGGTGTGTGAGTGTGGTGATCTCTCTCTCTCACTCGCTGATGGAGCTGTGTGAGTGTGGTGATCTCTCTCTCTCTGAGTCACTGATGGAGTTGTTTGAGTGTGGTGATCTCTCTCTCTCTCTCACTCTCTGTTGGAGGTGTGTGAGTGTGGAGATCTCTCTCTCTCAGTCACTGATGGAGTTGTGTGAGTGTGGTGATCTCTCTCTCTCAGTCACTAAAGGAGGTGTGTGCGTGTGGCGATCTCTCTCTCTCTCAGTCACTGCTGGAGGTGTGTGTGTGTGGTGATCTCTGTCTCTCACTCGCTGATGGAGGTGTGTGAGTGTGGTGATCTCTCTCTCTCTCAGTCATTGATGGAGTTGTGTGAGTGTGTTGATCTCTCTCTCTCTCACTCTCTGATGGAGGTGTGTGAGTGTGGTGATCTCTCTCTCTCAGTCACTAATGGAGGTGTGTGAGTATGGTGATCTCTCTCTCTCTGTCACTGATGGAGGTGTGTGAGTGTGGTAATCTCTCTCACTCGTTGATGGAGGTGTGTGAGTATGGTTATCTCTCTCTCCTTCAGTGACTGATGGAGGTGTGTGAGTGTGGTGATCTCTCTCTCTCAGACACTAAAGGAGTTGTGTGAGTGTGGTGATCTCTCTCAGTCACTGTTGGAGGTGTGTGAGTGTGGTGATCTCTCTCTCTCAGTCACTGATGGAGGTGTGTGAGTGTGGTGAACTCTCTCCCTCTCAGTCACTGATGGAGATGTGTGAGTGCAGTGATTTCTCTCTCAGTCACTGATGGAGGTGTGTGAGTGTGGTGATCTCTCTCTCTCTCAGTCATTGTTGGAGGTGTGTGAGTGTGGTGATCTCTCTCTCTCACTCGCTGATGGAGGTGTGTGAGTGTGGTGATCTCTCTCTCTCTCAGTCACTGATGGAGTTGTTTGAGTGTGGTGATCTCTCTCTCTCTCTCACTCTCTAATGGAGGTGTGTGTGTGTGGTGATCTCTCTCTCTCAGTCACTGATGGAGTTGTGTGAGTGTGGTGATCTCTCTCTCTTAGTCACTAATGGAGGTGTGTGAGTGTGGTGATCTCTCTCTCTCTCAGTCACTGATGGAGATGTGTGAGTGCAGTGATTTTTCTCTCAGTCACTGATGGAGGTGTGTGAGTGTGGTGATCTCTCTCTCTCTCAGTCATTGTTGGAGGTGTGTGAGTGTGGTGATCTCTCTCTCTCACTCGCTGATGGAGGTGTGTGAGTGTGGTGATCTCTCTCTCTCTCAGTCACTGATGGAGTTGTTTGAGTGTGGTGATCTCTCTCTCTCTCTCACTCTCTAATGGAGGTGTGTGTGTGTGGTGATCTCTCTCTCTCAGTCACTGATGGAGTTGTGTGAGTGTGGTGATCTCTCTCTCTTAGTCACTAATGGAGGTGTGTGAGTGTGGTGATCTCTCTCTCTCTCAGTCACTGATGGAGGTGTGTGAGTGTAGTGATTTCTCTCTCAGTCACTGTTGGAGGTTTGTGAGTGTGGTGATCTCTCTCTCTCTCAGTCATTGTTGGAGATGTGTGAGTGTGGTGATCTCTCTCTCTCACTCGCAGATGGAGGTGTGTGAGTGTGGTGATCTCTCTCTCTCTCAGTCACTGATGGAGTTGTTTGAGTGTGGTGATCTCTCTCCCTCTCTCACTCTCTAATGGAGGTGTGTGTGTGTGGTGATCTCTCTCTCTCAGTCACTGATGGAGTTGTGTGAGTGTGGTGATCTCTCTCTCTCAGTCACTAATGGAGGTGTGTGAGTGTGGTCATCTCTCTCTCTCTCTCAGTCACTGATGGAGGTGTGTGAGTGTGGTGATCTCTCTCACTCGTTGATGGAGGTGTGTGAGTGTGGTAATCTCTCTCTCTCTCTCGCTGATGGAGGTGTGTGAGTGTGGTGATCTCTCTCACTCGCTGATGGAGGTGTGTGAGTGTGGTGATCTCTCTCTCTCTCACTTGCTGATGCAGATGTGTGAGTGTGGTGATCTCTCTCTCTCTCAGTCAGTGATGGAGGTGTGTGAGTGTGGTGATCTCTCTCTCTCTGAGTCACTGATGGAGGTGTATGAGTGTGGTGATCTCTCTCTCTCTCACTCACTGATGGAGGTGTGTGAGTGTGGTGATCTCTCTCTCTCTCACTCGCTGATAGAGGTGTGTGAGTGTGGTGATCTCTCTCTCTCTCAGTCACTGATGGAGGTGTGTGAGTGTGGTGATCTCTCTCTCTCTGAGTGACTGATGGAGGTGTGTGAGAGTGGTGATCTCTCTCTCTCAGTCACTGATGGAGGTGTGTGAGTGTGGTGATCTCACTCTCTCAGTCACTGTTGGAGGTGTGTGTGTGTGGTGATCTCTCTCAGTCACTAATGGAGGTAGGTGAGTGTGGTCATCTCTCTGTCTCTCTCAGTCACTGATGGAGGTGTGTGAGTGTGGTGATCTCTCTCACTCGTTGATGGAGTTGTGTGAGTGTGGTTATCTCTTTCTCTCTCTCGCTGATGGAGGTGTGTGAGTGTGGTGATCTCTCTCTCTCTCACCCGCTGATGGAGGTGTGTGAGTGTGGTGATCTCTCTCTCTCTAACTTGCTGATGGAGATGTGTGAGTGTGGTGATCTCTCTCTCTCTCAGTCAGTGACGGAGGTGTGCGAGTGTGGTTGTCTCTCTCTCTCTGAGTCACTGATGGAGGTGTGTGAGTGTGGTGATCTCTCTCTCCCTCACTCGCTTATGGATGTGTGTATGTGTGGTGATCTCTCTCTCTCTCACTCGCTGATGGAGGTGTGTGAGTGTGGTGATCTCTCTCTCTCAGTCACTAAAGGAGGTGTGTGAGTGTGGTGATCTCTCTCTCTCTCAGTCACTGTTGGAGGTGTGTGAGTGTGGTGATCTCTCTCTCTCACTCGCTGATGGAGCTGTGTGAGTGTGGTGATCTCTCTCTCTCTGAGTCACTGATGGAGTTGTTTGAGTGTGGTGATCTCTCTCTCTCTCTCACTCTCTGTTGGAGGTGTGTGAGTGTGGTGATCTCTCTCTCTCAGTCACTGATGGAGTTGTGTGAGTGTGGTGATCTCTCTCTCTCAGTCACTAAAGGAGGTGTGTGCGTGTGGCGATCTCTCTCTCTCTCAGTCACTGCTGGAGGTGTGTGTGTGTGGTGATCTCTGTCTCTCACTCGCTGATGGAGGTGTGTGAGTGTGGTGATCTCTCTCTCTCTCAGTCATTGATGGAGTTGTGTGAGTGTGTTGATCTCTCTCTCTCTCACTCTCTGATGGAGGTGTGTGAGTGTGGTGATCTCTCTCTCTCAGTCACTAATGGAGGTGTGTGAGTATGGTGATCTCTCTCTCTCTGTCACTGATGGAGGTGTGTGAGTGCGGTGATCTCTCTCACTCGTTGATGGAGGTGTGTGAGTATGGTTATCTCTCTCTCCTTCAGTGACTGATGGAGGTGTGTGAGTGTGGTGATCTCTCTCTCTCAGACACTAAAGGAGTTGTGTGAGTGTGGTGATCTCTCTCAGTCACTGTCGGAGGTGTGTGAGTGTGGTGATCTCTCTCTCTCAGTCACTGATGGAGGTGTGTGAGTGTGGTGAACTCTCTCCCTCTCAGTCACTGATGGAGATGTGTGAGTGCAGTGATTTCTCTCTCAGTCACTGATGGAGGTGTGTGAGTGTGGTGATCTCTCTCTCTCTCAGTCATTGTTGGAGGTGTGTGAGTGTGGTGATCTCTCTCTCTCACTCGCTGATGGAGGTGTGTGAGTGTGGTGATCTCT
Organism: Mobula birostris; assembly: GCF_030028105.1. NCBI lineage: Eukaryota > Metazoa > Chordata > Chondrichthyes > Myliobatiformes > Myliobatidae > Mobula > Mobula birostris. The sequence goes on from NW_027274153.1 coordinate 23,487, forward strand.
CTCTCTCTCAGTCACTGATGGAGTTGTTTGAGTGTGGTGATCTCTCTCTCTCTCTCACTCTCTAATGGAGGTGTGTGTGTGTGGTGATCTCTCTCTCTCAGTCACTGATGGAGTTGTGTGAGTGTGGTGATCTCTCTCTCTTAGTCACTAATGGAGGTGTGTGAGTGTGGTGATCTCTCTCTCTCTCAGTCACTGATGGAGGTGTGTGAGTGTAGTGATTTCTCTCTCAGTCACTGATGGAGGTTTGTGAGTGTGGTGATCTCTCTCTCTCTCAGTCATTGTTGGAGATGTGTGAGTGTGGTGATCTCTCTCTCTCACTCGCAGATGGAGGTGTGTGAGTGTGGTGATCTCTCTCTCTCTCAGTCACTGATGGAGTTGTTTGAGTGTGGTGATCTCTCTCCCTCTCTCACTCTCTAATGGAGGTGTGTGTGTGTGGTGATCTCTCTCTCTCAGTCACTGATGGAGTTGTGTGAGTGTGGTGATCTCTCTCTCTCAGTCACTAATGGAGGTGTGTGAGTGTGGTCATCTCTCTCTCTCTCTCAGTCACTGATGGAGGTGTGTGAGTGTGGTGATCTCTCTCACTCGTTGATGGAGGTGTGTGAGTGTGGTAATCTCTCTCTCTCTCTCGCTGATGGAGGTGTGTGAGTGTGGTGATCTCTCTCACTCGCTGATGGAGGTGTGTGAGTGTGGTGATCTCTTTCTCTCTCTCTTGCTGATGCAGATGTGTGAGTGTGGTGATCTCTCTCTCTCTCACTTGCTGATGCAGATGTGTGAGTGTGGTGATCTCTCTCTCTCTCAGTCAGTGATGGAGGTGTGTGAGTGTGGTGATCTCTCTCTCTCTGAGTCACTGATGGAGGTGTATGAGTGTGGTGATCTCTCTCTCTCTCACTCACTGATGGAGGTGTGTGAGTGTGGTGATCTCTCTCTCTCTCACTCGCTGATAGAGGTGTGTGAGTGTGGTGATCTCTCTCTCTCTCAGTCACTGATGGAGGTGTGTGAGTGTGGTGATCTCTCTCTCTCTGAGTGACTGATGGAGGTGTGTGAGTGTGGTGATCTCTCTCTCTCAGTCACTGATGGAGGTGTGTGAGTGTGGTGATCTCACTCTCTCAGTCACTGTTGGAGGTGTGTGTGTGTGGTGATCTCTCTCAGTCACTAATGGAGGTATGTGAGTGTGGTCATCTCTCTGTCTCTCTCAGTCACTGATGGAGGTGTGTGAGTGTGGTGATCTCTCTCACTCGTTGATGGAGTTGTGTGAGTGTGGTTATCTCTTTCTCTCTCTCGCTGATGGAGGTGTGTGAGTGTGGTGATCTCTCTCTCTCTCACCCGCTGATGGAGGTGTGTGAGTGTGGTGATCTCTCTCTCTCTAACTTGCTGATGGAGATGTGTGAGTGTGGTGATCTCTCTCTCTCTCAGTCAGTGACGGAGGTGTGCGAGTGTGGTGATCTCTCTCTCTCTGAGTCACTGATGGAGGTGTGTGAGTGTGGTGATCTCTCTCTCCCTCACTCGCTTATGGATGTGTGTATGTGTGGTGATCTCTCTCTCTCTCACTCGCTGATGGAGGTGTGTGAGTGTGGTGATCTCTTTCTCTCTCAGTTACTGATGGAGGTGTGTGAGTCTGGTGATCTCTCTGTCTCTGTGTCACTGATAGAGGTGTGTTAGTGTGGTGATCTCTCTCTCTCTCAGTCACTGATGGAGGCGTGTGAGTGTGGTCATCTCTCTTTCTCTCTCAGTCACTGATGGAGATGTGTCAGTGTGGTGATCTCTCTCTCCTAATCACAAATGGAGGTGTGTGAGCGCGGTGATATCTCTCTCTCGCTCGCAGATGGAGGTGTGTGGGTGTGGTGATATCTCTCTCTCTCTGTCACTGATGGAGGTGTGTGAGTGTGGTGATCTCTCTCTCTCAGTCACTAAAGGAGGTGTGTGAGTGTGGTGATCTCTCTCTCTCTCAGTCACTGTTGGAGGTGTGTGAGTGTGGTGATCTCTCTCTCTCACTCGCTGATGGAGCTGTGTGAGTGTGGTGATCTCTCTCTCTCTCAGTCACTAAAGGAGGTGTGTGAGTGTGGTGATCTCTCTCTCTCTCAGTCACTGTTGGAGGTGTGTGAGTGTGGTGATCTCTCTCTCTCACTCGCTGATGGAGCTGTGTGAGTGTGGTGATCTCTCTCTCTCTCAGTCACTGATGGAGTTGTTTGAGTGTGGTGATCTCTCTCTCTCTCTCACTCTCTGATGGAGGTGTGTGAGTGTGGTGATCTCTCTCTCTCAGTCACTGATGGAGTTGTGTGAGTGTGGTGATCTCTCTCTCTCAGTCACTAAAGGAGGTGTGTGCGTGTGGCGATCTCTCTCTCTCTCAGTCACTGCTGGAGGTGTGTGAGTGTGGTGATCTCTCTCTCTCACTCGCTGATGGAGGTGTGTGAGTGTGGTGATCTCTCTCTCTCTCAGTCATTGATGGAGTTGTGTGAGTGTGTTGATCTCTCTCTATCTCACTCTCTGATGGAGGTGTGTGAGTATGGTGATCTCTCTCTCTCTGTCACTGATGGAGGTGTGTGAGTGTGGTGATCTCTCTCACTCGTTGATGGAGGTGTATGAGTATGGTTATCTCTCTCTCCTTCAGTGACTGATGGAGGTGTGTGAGTGTGGTCATCTCTCTCTCTCAGTCACTGATGGAGGTGTGTGAGTGTGGTGATCTCTCTTTCTCAGACACTAAAGGAGTTGTGTGAGTGTGGTGATCTCTCTCAGTCACTGTTGGAGGTGTGTGAGTGTGGTGATCTCTCTCTCTCAGTCACTGATGGAGGTGTGTGAGTGTGGTGATCTCTCTCTCTCTCTCTCACTCGCTAATGCAGGTTTGTGAGTCTGGTGATCTCTCTCTCTCTCAGTCACTGATGGAGGTGAGTGAGTGTGCTGATCTCTGTCTCTCAGTCACTAAAGGAGTTGTGTGAGTGTGGTGATCTCTCTCTCTCTCAGTCACTGTTGGAAGTGTGTGTGTCTGGTGATCTCTCTCAGTCACTGATGGGGTTGTGTGAGTGTGGTGATATCTCTCTCGCAGTCACTAATGGAGGTATGTGAGTGTGGTCATCTCTCTGTCTCTCTCAGTCACTGATGGAGGTGTGTGAGTGTGGTGATCTCTCTCACTCGTTGATGGAGGTGTGTGAGTGTAGTTATCTCTCTCTCTCTCTCGCTGATGGAGGTGTGTGAGTGTGGTGATCTCTCTCTCTCTCACTCGCTGATGGAGGTGTGTGAGTGTGGTGATCTCTCTCTCTCTTACTCGCTGATGGAGGTGTGTGAGTGTGGTGATCTCTCTCTCTCTCAGTCACTAAAGGAGGTTTGTGACTATGGTGATCTCTCTCTCTCAGTCACTGATGGAGGTGTGTGAGTGTGGTGATCTCTCTCTCTCGCTGATGGAGGTGTGTGAGTGTGGTGATTTCTCTCTCTCTCAATCGCTGATGGAGGTGTGTGAGTGTGGTGATCTTTCTCACTCGCTGATGGATGTGTGTGAGTGTGGTGATCTCTCTCTCAGTCACTGATGGAGGTGTGTGAGTGTGGTGATCTCTCACTCTCTCACTCGCTGATGGAGATGCCTGAGTGTGGTGATCTCTCTGTCTCAGTCAGTGATGGAGGTGTGTGAGTGTGGTGACGTCTCTCTCTCTCAGTCACTGATGGAGATGTGTGAGTGTGGTGATCTCTCTCTCCTAGTCACTAATGGAGGTGTGTGAGCGTGGTGATCTCTCTCTCTCACTCGCAGATGGAGGTGTGTGAGTGTGGTGATCTCTCTCTCTCAGTCACTGATGGAGGTTTGTGAGTGTGCTGATCTCTCTCTCTCTCTCTCTCACTCGCTGATGGAGGTGTGTGAGTGTGGTGATCTCTGTCTCCTTCAGTGACTGCTGGAGGTGTGTGAGTGTGGTGATCTCTCTCTATCTCACTCGCATATGGAGGTGTGTGGGTGTGGTAATATCTCTCTCTCTCAGTCACTGACGGAAGTTTGTGACTGTGGTGATCTCTCTCTCTCTCTCTCTCGCTGATGGAGGTTTGTGAGTCTGGTGATCTCTCTCTTTCTCAGTCACTGATGGAGGTGTGTGAGTGTGGTGATCTCTCTCTCTCTCAGTCACTGATGGAGGTGTGTGAGTGTGGTGATCTCTCTCTCTCAGTCACTAAAGGAGTTATGTGAGTGTGGTGATCTCTCTCTCTCTCAGTCACTAATGGAGGTGTGTGAGTGTGGTGATCTCTCTCACTCGTTGATGGAGGTGTGTGAGTGTGGTAATCTCTCTCTCTCTCTCGCTGATGGAGGTGTGTGAGTGTGGTGATCTCTCTCACTCGCTGATGGAGGTGTGTGAGTGTGGTGATCTCTCTCTCTCTCACTTGCTGATGCAGATGTGTGAGTGTGGTGATCTCTCTCTCTCTCAGTCAGTGATGGAGGTGTGTGTGTGTGGTGATCTCTCTCTCTCTGAGTCACTGATGGAGGTGTATGAGTGTGGTGATCTCTCTCTCACTCACTGATGGAGGTGTGTGAGTGTGGTGATCTCTCTCTCTCTCACTCGCTGATAGAGGTGTGTGAGTGTGGTGATCTCTCTCTCTCTCAGTCACTGATGGAGGTGTGTGAGTGTGGTGATCTCTCTCTCTCTGAGTGACTGATGGAGGTGTGTGAGTGTGGTGATCTCTCTCTCTCAGTCACTGATGGAGGTGTGTGAGTGTGGTGATCTCACTCTCTCAGTCACTGTTGGAGGTGTGTGTGTGTGGTGATCTCTCTCAGTCACTAATGGAGGTATGTGAGTGTGGTCATCTCTCTGTCTCTCTCAGTCACTGATGGAGGTGTGTGAGTGTGGTGATCTCTCTCACTCGTTGATGGAGTTGTGTGAGTGTGGTTATCTCTTTCTCTCTCTCGCTGATGGAGGTGTGTGAGTGTGGTGATCTCTCTCTCTCTCACCCGCTGATGGAGGTGTGTGAGTGTGGTGATCTCTCCCTCTCTAACTTGCCGATGGAGATGTGTGAGTGTGGTGATCTCTCTCTCTCTCAGTCAGTGACGGAGGTGTGCGAGTGTGGTGATCTCTCTCTCTCTGAGTCACTGATGGAGGTGTGTGAGTGTGGTGATCTCTCTCTCCCTCACTCGCTTATGGAGGTGTGTGAGTGTGGTGATCTCTCTCTCTCTCACTCGCTGATGGAGGTGTGTGAGTGTGGTGATCTCTTTCTCTCTCAGTTACTGATGGAGGTGTGTGAGTCTGGTGATCTCTCTGTCTCTGCGTCACTGATAGAGGTGTGTTAGTGTGGTGATCTCTCTCTCTCTCAGTCACTGATGGAGGCGTGTGAGTGTGGTCATCTCTCTCTCTCTCTCAGTCACTGATGGAGATGTGTCAGTGTGCTGATCTCTCTCTCCTAGTCACAAATGGAGGTGTGTGAGCGCGGTGATATCTCTCTCTCGCTCGCAGATGGAGGTGTGTGGGTGTGGTGATATCTCTCTCTCTCTGTCACTGATGGAGGTGTGTGAGTGTGGTGATCTCTCTCTCTCAGTCACTAAAGGAGGTGTGTGAGTGTGGTGATCTCTCTCTCTCTCAGTCACTGTTGGAGGTGTGTGAGTGTGGTGATCTCTCTCTCTCACTCGCTGATGGAGCTGTGTGAGTGTGGTGATCTCTCTCTCTCTCAGTCACTGATGGAGTTGTTTGAGTGTGGTGATCTCTCTCTCTCTCTCACTCTCTGATGGAGGTGTGTGAGTGTGGTGATCTCTCTCTCTCAGTCACTGATGGAGTTGTGTGAGTGTGGTGATCTCTCTCTCTCAGTCACTAAAGGAGGTGTGTGCGTGTGGTGAACTCTCTCCCTCTCAGTCACTGATGGAGATGTGTGAGTGCAGTGATTTCTCTCTCAGTCACTGATGGAGGTGTGTGAGTGTGGTGATCTCTCTCTCTCAGTCACTGATGGAGGTGTGTGAGTGTGGTGATCTCTCTCTCTCTCTCTCACTCGCTAATGCAGGTTTGTGAGTCTGGTGATCTCTCTCTCCCTCAGTCACTGATGGAGGTGCGTGAGTGTGCTGATCTCTGTCTCTCAGTCACTAAAGGAGTTGTGTGAGTGTGGTGATCTCTCTCTCTCTCAGTCACTGTTGGAAGTGTGTGTGTCTGGTGATCTCTCTCAGTCACTGATGGGGTTGTGTGAGTGTGGTGATATCTCTCTCGCAGTCACTAATGGAGGTATGTGAGTGTGGTCATCTCTCTGTCTCTCTCAGTCACTGATGGAGGTGTGTGAGTGTGGTGATCTCTCTCACTCGTTGATGGAGGTGTGTGAGTGTAGTTATCTCTCTCTCTCTCTCGCTGATGGAGGTGTGTGAGTGTGGTGATCTCTCTCTCTCTCACTCGCTGATGGAGGTGTGTGAGTGTGGTGATCTCTCTCTCTCTTACTCGCTGATGGAGGTGTGTGAGTGTGGTGATCTCTCTCTCTCTCAGTCACTAAAGGAGGTTTGTGACTATGGTGATCTCTCTCTCTCAGTCACTGATGGAGGTGTGTGAGTGTGGTGATCTCTCTCTCTCGCTGATGGAGGTGTGTGAGTGTGGTGATTTCTCTCTCTCTCAATCGCTGATGGAGGTGTGTGAGTGTGGTGATCTGTCTCACTCGCTGATGGATGTGTGTGAGTGTGGTGATCTCTCTCTCAGTCACTGATGGAGGTGTGTGAGTGTGGTGATCTCTCTCTCTCTCACTCGCTGATGGAGGTGTGTGAGTGTGGTGATCTCTCTCTCTCTCACTCGCTGATAGAGGTGTGTGAGTGTGGTGATCTCTCTCTCTCTCAGTCACTGATGGAGGTGTGTGAGTGTGGTGATCTCTCTCTCTCTGAGTGACTGATGGAGGTGTGTGAGTGTGGTGATCTCTCTCTCTCAGTCACTGATGGAGGTGTGTGAGTGTGGTGATCTCACTCTCTCAGTCACTGTTGGAGGTGTGTGTGTGTGGTGATCTCTCTCAGTCACTAATGGAGGTATGTGAGTGTGGTCATCTCTCTGTCTCTCTCAGTCACTGATGGAGGTGTGTGAGTGTGGTGATCTCTCTCACTCGTTGATGGAGTTGTGTGAGTGTGGTTATCTCTTTCTCTCTCTCGCTGATGGAGGTGTGTGAGTGTGGTGATCTCTCTCTCTCTCACCCGCTGATGGAGGTGTGTGAGTGTGGTGATCTCTCCCTCTCTAACTTGCCGATGGAGATGTGTGAGTGTGGTGATCTCTCTCTCTCTCAGTCAGTGACGGAGGTGTGCGAGTGTGGTGATCTCTCTCTCTCTGAGTCACTGATGGAGGTGTGTGAGTGTGGTGATCTCTCTCTCCCTCACTCGCTTATGGAGGTGTGTGAGTGTGGTGATCTCTCTCTCTCTCACTCGCTGATGGAGGTGTGTGAGTGTGGTGATCTCTTTCTCTCTCAGTTACTGATGGAGGTGTGTGAGTCTGGTGATCTCTCTGTCTCTGCGTCACTGATAGAGGTGTGTTAGTGTGGTGATCTCTCTCTCTCTCAGTCACTGATGGAGGTGTGTGAGTGTGGTCATCTCTCTCTCTCTCTCAGTCACTGATGGAGATGTGTCAGTGTGCTGATCTCTCTCTCCTAGTCACAAATGGAGGTGTGTGAGCGCGGTGATATCTCTCTCTCGCTCGCAGATGGAGGTGTGTGGGTGTGGTGATATCTCTCTCTCTCTGTCACTGATGGAGGTGTGTGAGTGTGGTGATCTCTCTCTCTCAGTCACTAAAGGAGGTGTGTGAGTGTGGTGATCTCTCTCTCTCTCAGTCACTGTTGGAGGTGTGTGAGTGTGGTGATCTCTCTCTCTCACTCGCTGATGGAGCTGTGTGAGTGTGGTGATCTCTCTCTCTCTCAGTCACTGATGGAGTTGTTTGAGTGTGGTGATCTCTCTCTCTCTCTCACTCTCTGATGGAGGTGTGTGAGTGTGGTGATCTCTCTCTCTCAGTCACTGATGGAGTTGTGTGAGTGTGGTGATCTCTCTCTCTCAGTCACTAAAGGAGGTGTGTGCGTGTGGCGATCTCTCTCTCTCTCAGTCACTGCTGGAGGTGTGTGAGTGTGGTGATCTCTCTCTCTCACTCGCTGATGGAGGTGTGTGAGTGTGGTGATCTCTCTCTCTCTCAGTCATTGATGGAGTTGTGTGAGTGTGTTGATCTCTCTCTCTCTCACTCTCTGATGGAGGTGTGTGAGTATGGTGATCTCTCTCTCTCTGTCACTGATGGAGGTGTGTGAGTGTGGTGATCTCTCTCACTCGTTGATGGAGGTGTGTGAGTATGGTTATCTCTCTCTCCTTCAGTGACTGATGGAGGTGTGTGAGTGTGGTCATCTCTCTCTCTCAGTCACTGATGGAGTTGTGTGAGTGTGGTGATCTCTCTCTCTCCGACACTAAAGGAGTTGTGTGAGTGTGGTGATCTCTCTCAGTCACTGTTGGAGGTGTGTGAGTGTGGTGATCTCTCTCTCTCAGTCACTGATGGAGGTGTGTGAGTGTGGTGAACTCTCTCCCTCTCAGTCACTGATGGAGATGTGTGAGTGCAGTGATTTCTCTCTCAGTCACTGATGGAGGTGTGTGAGTGTGGTGATCTCTCTCTCTCAGTCACTGATGGAGGTGTGTGAGTGTGGTGATCTCTCTCTCTCTCTCTCACTCGCTAATGCAGGTTTGTGAGTCTGGTGATCTCTCTCTCTCTCAGTCACTGATGGAGGTGCGTGAGTGTGCTGATCTCTCTCTCTCAGTCACTAAAGGAGTTGTGTGAGTGTGGTGCTCTCTCTCTCTCTCAGTCACTGATGGAGGTTTGTGAGTGTGGTGATCTCTCTCTCTCTCAGTCATTGTTGGAGGTGTGTGAGTGTGGTGATCTCTCCCTCTCACTCGCAGATGGAGGTGTGTGAGTGTGGTGATCTCTCTCTCTCTCAGTCACTGATGGAGGTTTGTGAGTGTGGTGATCTCTCTCTCTCTCAGTCATTGTTGGAGGTGTGTGAGTGTGGTCATCTCTCTCTCTCACTCGCAGATGGAGGTGTGTGAGTGTGGTGATCTCTCTCTCCTAGTCACTAATGGAGGTGTGTGAGCGTGGTGATCTCTCTCTCTCACTCGCAGATGGAGATGTGTGGGTGTGGTGATATCTCTCTCTCAGTCACTAATGGAGGTGTGTGAGTGTGGTCATCTCTCTCTCTCTCTCAGTCACTGATGGAGGTGTGTGAGTGTGGTGATCTCTCTCACTCGTTGATGGAGGTGTGTGAGTGTGGTAATCTCTCTCTCTCTCTCGCTGATGGAGGTGTGTGAGTGTGGTGATCTCTCTCACTCGCTGATGGAGGTGTGTGAGTGTGGTGATCTCTCTCTCTCTCACTTGCTGATGCAGATGTGTGAGTGTGGTGATCTCTCTCTCTCTCAGTCAGTGATGGAGGTGTGTGAGTGTGGTGATCTCTCTCTCTCTGAGTCACTGATGGAGGTGTATGAGTGTGGTGATCTATCTCTCTCTTACTCACTGATGGAGGTGTGTGAGTGTGGTGATCTCTCTCTCTCTCACTCGCTGATAGAGGTGTGTGAGTGTGGTGATCTCTCTCTCTCTCAGTCACTGATGGAGGTGTGTGAGTGTGGTGATCTCTCTCTCTCTGAGTGACTGATGGAGGTGTCGTGAGTGTGGTGATCTCTCTCTCTCAGTCACTGATGGAGGTGTGTGAGTGTGGTGATCTCACTCTCTCAGTCACTGTTGGAGGTGTGTGTGTGTGGTGATCTCTCTCAGTCACTAATGGAGGTATGTGAGTGTAGTCATCTCTCTGTCTCTCTCAGTCACTGATGGAGGTGTGTGAGTGTGGTGATCTCTCTCACTCGTTGATGGAGTTGTGTGAGTGTGGTTATCTCTTTCTCTCTCTCGCTGATGGAGGTGTGTGAGTGTGGTGATCTCTCTCTCTCTCAGTCATTGATGGAGTTGTGCTCTCTCTCTCACTCTCTGATGGAGGTGTGTGGAGTATGGTGATCTCTCTCTCTCTGTCACTGATGGAGGTGTGTGAGTGTGGTGATCTCTCTCTCTCTCAGTCACTGATGGAGGTTTGTGAGTGTGGTGATCTCTCTCTCTCTCAGTCATTGTTGGAGGTGTGTGAGTGTGGTCATCTCTCTCTCTCACTCGCAGATGGAGGTGTGTGAGTGTGGTGATCTCTCTCTCCTAGTCACTAATGGAGGTGTGTGAGCGTGGTGATCTCTCTCTCTCACTCGCAGATGGAGGTGTGTGGGTGTGGTGATATCTCTCTCTCAGTCACTAATGGAGGTGTGTGAGTGTGGTCATCTCTCTCTCCTCTCTCAGTCACTGATGGAGGTGTGTGAGTGTGGTGATCTCTCTCACTCGTTGATGGAGGTGTGTGAGTGTGGTAATCTCTCTCTCTCTCTCGCTGATGGAGGTGTGTGAGTGTGGTGATCTCTCTCACTCGCTGATGGAGGTGTGTGAGTGTGGTGATCTCTCTCTCTCTCACTTGCTGATGCAGATGTGTGAGTGTGGTGATCTCTCTCTCTCTCAGTCAGTGATGGAGGTGTGTGAGTGTGGTGATCTCTCTCTCTCTGAGTCACTGATGGAGGTGTATGAGTGTGGTGATCTATCTCTCTCTTACTCACTGATGGAGGTGTGTGAGTGTGGTGATCTCTCTCTCTCTCACTCGCTGATAGAGGTGTGTGAGTGTGGTGATCTCTCTCTCTCTCAGTCACTGATGGAGGTGTGTGAGTGTGGTGATCTCTCTCTCCTCTGAGTGACTGATGGAGGTGTGTGAGTGTGGTGATCTCTCTCTCTCAGTCACTGATGGAGGTGTGTGAGTGTGGTGATCTCACTCTCTCAGTCACTGTTGGAGTAGGTGTGTGTGTGTGGTGATCTCTCTCAGTCACTAATGGAGGTATGTGAGTGTGGTCATCTCTCTGTCTCTCTCAGTCACTGATGGAGGTGTGTGAGTGTGGTGATCTCTCTCACTCGTTGATGGAGTTGTGTGAGTGTGGTTATCTCTTTCTCTCTCTCGCTGATGGAGGTGTGTGAGTGTGGTGATCTCTCTCTCTCTCACCCGCTGATGGAGGTGTGTGTGAGTGTGGTGATCTCTCTCTCTCTAACTTGCTGATGGAGATGTGTGAGTGTGGTGATCTCTCTCTCTCTCAGTCAGTGACGGAGGTGTGTGAGTGTGGTGATCTCTCTCTCCCTCACTCGCTTATGGAGGTGTGTGAGTGTGGTGATCTCTCTCTCTCTCACTCGCTGATGGAGGTGTGTGAGTGTGGTGATCTCTTTCTCTCTCAGTTACTGATGGAGGTGTGTGAGTCTGGTGATCTCTCTGTCTCTGCGTCACTGATAGAGGTGTGTTAGTGTGGTGATCTCTCTCTCTCTCAGTCACTGATGGAGGCGTGTGAGTGTGGTCATCTCTCTCTCTCTCTCAGTCACTGATGGAGATGTGTCAGTGTGGTGATCTCTCTCTCCTAGTCACAAATGGAGGTGTGAGAGCGCGGTGATCTCTCTCTCTCGCTCGCAGATGGAGGTGTGTGGGTGTGGTGATATCTCTCTCTCTCTGTCACTGTTGGAGGTGTGTGAGTGTGGTGATCTCTCTCTCTCACTCGCTGATGGAGCTGTGTGAGTGTGGTGATCTCTCTCTCTCTGAGTCACTGATGGAGTTGTTTGAGTGTGGTGATCTCTCTCTCTCTCTCTCACTCTCTGTTGGAGGTGTGTGAGTGTGGTGATCTCTCTCCTCTCAGTCACTGATGGAGTTGTGTGAGTGTGGGTGATCTCTCTCTCTCAGTCACTAAAGGAGGTGTGTGCGTGTGGCGATCTCTCTCTCTCTCAGTCACTGCTGGAGGTGTGTGTGTGTGGTGATCTCTCTCTCTCACTCGCTGATGGAGGTGTGTGAGTGTGGTGATCTCTCTCTCTCTCAGTCATTGATGGAGTTGTGTGAGTGTGTTGATCTCTCTCTCTCTCACTCTCTGATGGAGGGTGTGTGAGTGTGGTGATCTCTCTCTCTCAGTCACTAATGGAGGTGTGTGAGTATGGTGATCTCTCTCTCTCTGTCACTGATGGAGGTGTGTGAGTGTGGTGATCTCTCTCAGTCACTGTTGGAGGTGTGTGAGTATGGTGATCTCTCTCTCTCAGTCACTGATGGAGGTGTGTGAGTGTGGTGAACTCTCTCCCTCTCAGTCACTGATGGAGATGTGTGAGTGCAGTGATTTCTCTCTCAGTCACTGATGGAGGTGTGTGAGTGTGGTGATCTCTCTCTCTCTCAGTCATTGTTGGAGGTGTGTGAGTGTGGTGATCTCTCTCTCTCACTCGCTGATGGAGGTGTGTGAGTGTGGTGATCTCTCTCTCTCTCAGTCACTGATGGAGTTGTTTGAGTGTGGTGATCTCTCTCTCTCTCTCTCACTCTCTAATGGAGGTGTGTGTGTGTGGTGATCTCTCTCTCTCAGTCACTGATGGAGTTGTGTGAGTGTCGTGATCTCTCTCTCTTAGTCACTAATGGAGGTGTGTGAGTGTGGTGATCTCTCTCTCTCTCAGTCACTGATGGAGGTGTGTGAGTGTAGTGATTTCTCTCTCAGTCACTGATGGAGGTTTGTGAGTGTGGTGATCTCTCTCTCTCTCAGTCATTGTTGCAGATGTGTGAGTGTGGTGATCTCTCTCTCTCACTCGCAGATGGAGATGTGTGAGTGTGGTGATCTCTCTCTCTCTCTCAGTCAGTGACGGAGGTGTGCGAGTGTGGTGATCTCTCTCTCTCTGAGTCACTGATGGAGGTGTGTGAGTGTGGTGATCTCTCTCTCAGTCACTGATGGAGTTGTGTGAGTGTCGTGATCTCTCTCTCTTAGTCACTAATGGAGGTGTGTGAGTGTGGTGATCTCTCTCTCTCTCAGTCACTGATGGAGGTGTGTGAGTGTAGTGATTTCTCTCTCAGTCACTGATGGAGGTTTGTGAGTGTGGTGATCTCTCTCTCTCTCAGTCATTGTTGCAGATGTGTGAGTGTGGTGATCTCTCTCTCTCACTCGCAGATGGAGATGTGTGAGTGTGGTGATCTCTCTCTCTCTCAGTCAGTGACGGAGGTGTGCGAGTGTGGTGATCTCTCTCTCTCTGAGTCACTGATGGAGGTGTGTGAGTGTGAGTGTGGTGATCTCTCTCTCCCTCACTCGCTTATGGAGGTGTGTGAGTGTGGTGATCTCTCTCTCTCTCACTCGCTGATGGAGGTGTGTGAGTGTGGTGATCTCTTTCTCTCTCAGTTACTGATGGAGGTGTGTGAGTCTGGTGATCTCTCTGTCTCTGCGTCACTGATAGAGGTGTGTTAGTTTGGTGATCTCTCTCTCTCTCAGTCACTGATGGAGGTGTGTGAGTGTGGTCATCTCTCTCTCTCTCTCAGTCACTGATGGAGATGTGTCAGTGTGCTGATCTCTCTCTCCTAGTCACAAATGGAGGTGTGTGAGCGCGGTGATATCTCTCTCTCGCTCGCAGATGGAGGTGTGTGGGTGTGGTGATATCTCTCTCTCTCTGTCACTGATGGAGGTGTGTGAGTGTGGTGATCTCTCTCTCTCAGTCACTAAAGGAGGTGTGTGAGTGTGGTGATCTCTCTCTCTCTCAGTCACTGTTGGAGGTGTGTGAGTGTGGTGATCTCTCTCTCTCACTCGCTGATGGAGCTGTGTGAGTGTGGTGATCTCTCTCTCTCTCAGTCACTGATGGAGTTGTTTGAGTGTGGTGATCTCTCTCTCTCTCTCACTCTCTGATGGAGGTGTGTGAGTGTGGTGATCTCTCTCTCTCAGTCACTGATGGAGTTGTGTGAGTGTGGTGATCTCTCTCTCTCAGTCACTAAAGGAGGTGTGTGCGTGTGGCGATCTCTCTCTCTCTCAGTCACTGCTGGAGGTGTGTGAGTGTGGTGATCTCTCTCTCTCACTCGCTGATGGAGGTGTGTGAGTGTGGTGATCTCTCTCTCTCTCAGTCATTGATGGAGTTGTGTGAGTGTGTTGATCTCTCTCTCTCTCACTCTCTGATGGAGGTGTGTGAGTATGGTGATCTCTCTCTCTCTGTCACTGATGGAGGTGTGTGAGTGTGGTGATCTCTCTCACTCGTTGATGGAGGTGTGTGAGTATGGTTATCTCTCTCTCCTTCAGTGACTGATGGAGGTGTGTGAGTGTGGTCATCTCTCTCTCTCAGTCACTGATGGAGTTGTGTGAGTGTGGTGATCTCTCTCTCTCCGACACTAAAGGAGTTGTGTGAGTGTGGTGATCTCTCTCAGTCACTGTTGGAGGTGTGTGAGTGTGGTGATCTCTCTCTCTCAGTCACTGATGGAGGTGTGTGAGTGTGGTGAACTCTCTCCCTCTCAGTCACTGATGGAGATGTGTGAGTGCAGTGATTTCTCTCTCAGTCACTGATGGAGATGTGTGAGTGTGGTGATCTCTCTCTCTCAGTCACTGATGGAGGTGTGTGAGTGTGGTGATCTCTCTCTCTCTCTCTCACTCGCTAATGCAGGTTTGTGAGTCTGGTGATCTCTCTCTCTCTCAGTCACTGATGGAGGTGCGTGAGTGTGCTGATCTCTCTCTCTCAGTCACTAAAGGAGTTGTGTGAGTGTGGTGCTCTCTCTCTCTCTCAGTCACTGATGGAGGTTTGTGAGTGTGGTGATCTCTCTCTCTCTCAGTCATTGTTGGAGGTGTGTGAGTGTGGTGATCTCTCCCTCTCACTCGCAGATGGAGGTGTGTGAGTGTGGTGATCTCTCTCTCTCTCAGTCACTGATGGAGGTTTGTGAGTGTGGTGATCTCTCTCTCTCTCAGTCATTGTTGGAGGTGTGTGAGTGTGGTCATCTCTCTCTCTCACTCGCAGATGGAGGTGTGTGAGTGTGGTGATCTCTCTCTCCTAGTCACTAATGGAGGTGTGTGAGCGTGGTGATCTCTCTCTCTCACTCGCAGATGGAGATGTGTGGGTGTGGTGATATCTCTCTCTCAGTCACTAATGGAGGTGTGTGAGTGTGGTCATCTCTCTCTCTCTCTCAGTCACTGATGGAGGTGTGTGAGTGTGGTGATCTCTCTCACTCGTTGATGGAGGTGTGTGAGTGTGGTAATCTCTCTCTCTCTCTCGCTGATGGAGGTGTGTGAGTGTGGTGATCTCTCTCACTCGCTGATGGAGGTGTGTGAGTGTGGTGATCTCTCTCTCTCTCACTTGCTGATGCAGATGTGTGAGTGTGGTGATCTCTCTCTCTCTCAGTCAGTGATGGAGGTGTGTGAGTGTGGTGATCTCTCTCTCTCTGAGTCACTGATGGAGGTGTATGAGTGTGGTGATCTATCTCTCTCTTACTCACTGATGGAGGTGTGTGAGTGTGGTGATCTCTCTCTCTCTCACTCGCTGATAGAGGTGTGTGAGTGTGGTGATCTCTCTCTCTCTCAGTCACTGATGGAGGTGTGTGAGTGTGGTGATCTCTCTCTCTCTGAGTGACTGATGGAGGTGTGTGAGTGTGGTGATCTCTCTCTCTCAGTCACTGATGGAGGTGTGTGAGTGTGGTGATCTCACTCTCTCAGTCACTGTTGGAGGTGTGTGTGTGTGGTGATCTCTCTCAGTCACTAATGGAGGTATGTGAGTGTAGTCATCTCTCTGTCTCTCTCAGTCACTGATGGAGGTGTGTGAGTGTGGTGATCTCTCTCACTCGTTGATGGAGTTGTGTGAGTGTGGTTATCTCTTTCTCTCTCTCGCTGATGGAGGTGTGTGAGTGTGGTGATCTCTCTCTCTCTCAGTCATTGATGGAGTTGTGTGAGTGTGTTGATCTCTCTCTCTCTCACTCTCTGATGGAGGTGTGTGAGTATGGTGATCTCTCTCTCTCTGTCACTGATGGAGGTGTGTGAGTGTGGTGATCTCTCTCTCTCTCAGTCACTGATGGAGGTTTGTGAGTGTGGTGATCTCTCTCTCTCTCAGTCATTGTTGGAGGTGTGTGAGTGTGGTCATCTCTCTCTCTCACTCGCAGATGGAGGTGTGTGAGTGTGGTGATCTCTCTCTCCTAGTCACTAATGGAGGTGTGTGAGCGTGGTGATCTCTCTCTCTCACTCGCAGATGGAGGTGTGTGGGTGTGGTGATATCTCTCTCTCAGTCACTAATGGAGGTGTGTGAGTGTGGTCATCTCTCTCTCTCTCTCAGTCACTGATGGAGGTGTGTGAGTGTGGTGATCTCTCTCACTCGTTGATGGAGGTGTGTGAGTGTGGTAATCTCTCTCTCTCTCTCGCTGATGGAGGTGTGTGAGTGTGGTGATCTCTCTCACTCGCTGATGGAGGTGTGTGAGTGTGGTGATCTCTCTCTCTCTCACTTGCTGATGCAGATGTGTGAGTGTGGTGATCTCTCTCTCTCTCAGTCAGTGATGGAGGTGTGTGAGTGTGGTGATCTCTCTCTCTCTGAGTCACTGATGGAGGTGTATGAGTGTGGTGATCTATCTCTCTCTTACTCACTGATGGAGGTGTGTGAGTGTGGTGATCTCTCTCTCTCTCACTCGCTGATAGAGGTGTGTGAGTGTGGTGATCTCTCTCTCTCTCAGTCACTGATGGAGGTGTGTGAGTGTGGTGATCTCTCTCTCTCTGAGTGACTGATGGAGGTGTGTGAGTGTGGTGATCTCTCTCTCTCAGTCACTGATGGAGGTGTGTGAGTGTGGTGATCTCACTCTCTCAGTCACTGTTGGAGGTGTGTGTGTGTGGTGATCTCTCTCAGTCACTAATGGAGGTATGTGAGTGTGGTCATCTCTCTGTCTCTCTCAGTCACTGATGGAGGTGTGTGAGTGTGGTGATCTCTCTCACTCGTTGATGGAGTTGTGTGAGTGTGGTTATCTCTTTCTCTCTCTCGCTGATGGAGGTGTGTGAGTGTGGTGATCTCTCTCTCTCTCACCCGCTGATGGAGGTGTGTGAGTGTGGTGATCTCTCTCTCTCTAACTTGCTGATGGAGATGTGTGAGTGTGGTGATCTCTCTCTCTCTCAGTCAGTGACGGAGGTGTGTGAGTGTGGTGATCTCTCTCTCCCTCACTCGCTTATGGAGGTGTGTGAGTGTGGTGATCTCTCTCTCTCTCACTCGCTGATGGAGGTGTGTGAGTGTGGTGATCTCTTTCTCTCTCAGTTACTGATGGAGGTGTGTGAGTCTGGTGATCTCTCTGTCTCTGCGTCACTGATAGAGGTGTGTTAGTGTGGTGATCTCTCTCTCTCTCAGTCACTGATGGAGGCGTGTGAGTGTGGTCATCTCTCTCTCTCTCTCAGTCACTGATGGAGATGTGTCAGTGTGGTGATCTCTCTCTCCTAGTCACAAATGGAGGTGTGAGAGCGCGGTGATCTCTCTCTCTCGCTCGCAGATGGAGGTGTGTGGGTGTGGTGATATCTCTCTCTCTCTGTCACTGATGGAGGTGTGTGAGTGTGGTGATCTCTCTCTCTCAGTCACTAAAGGAGGTGTGTGAGTGTGGTGATCTCTCTCTCTCTCAGTCACTGTTGGAGGTGTGTGAGTGTGGTGATCTCTCTCTCTCACTCGCTGATGGAGCTGTGTGAGTGTGGTGATCTCTCTCTCTCTGAGTCACTGATGGAGTTGTTTGAGTGTGGTGATCTCTCTCTCTCTCTCACTCTCTGTTGGAGGTGTGTGAGTGTGGTGATCTCTCTCTCTCAGTCACTGATGGAGTTGTGTGAGTGTGGTGATCTCTCTCTCTCAGTCACTAAAGGAGGTGTGTGCGTGTGGCGATCTCTCTCTCTCTCAGTCACTGCTGGAGGTGTGTGTGTGTGGTGATCTCTCTCTCTCACTCGCTGATGGAGGTGTGTGAGTGTGGTGATCTCTCTCTCTCTCAGTCATTGATGGAGTTGTGTGAGTGTGTTGATCTCTCTCTCTCTCACTCTCTGATGGAGGTGTGTGAGTGTGGTGATCTCTCTCTCTCAGTCACTAATGGAGGTGTGTGAGTATGGTGATCTCTCTCTCTCTGTCACTGATGGAGGTGTGTGAGTGTGGTGATCTCTCTCAGTCACTGTTGGAGGTGTGTGAGTATGGTGATCTCTCTCTCTCAGTCACTGATGGAGGTGTGTGAGTGTGGTGAACTCTCTCCCTCTCAGTCACTGATGGAGATGTGTGAGTGCAGTGATTTCTCTCTCAGTCACTGATGGAGGTGTGTGAGTGTGGTGATCTCTCTCTCTCTCAGTCATTGTTGGAGGTGTGTGAGCGTGGTGATCTCTCTCTCTCACTCGCTGATGGAGGTGTGTGAGTGTGGTGATCTCTCTCTCTCTCAGTCACTGATGGAGTTGTTTGAGTGTGGTGATCTCTCTCTCTCTCTCTCACTCTCTAATGGAGGTGTGTGTGTGTGGTGATCTCTCTCTCTCAGTCACTGATGGAGTTGTGTGAGTGTCGTGATCTCTCTCTCTTAGTCACTAATGGAGGTGTATGAGTGTGGTGATCTCTCTCTCTCTCAGTCACTGATGGAGGTGTGTGAGTGTAGTGATTTCTCTCTCAGTCACTGATGGAGGTTTGTGAGTGTGGTGATCTCTCTCTCTCTCAGTCATTGTTGCAGATGTGTGAGTGTGGTGATCTCTCTCTCTCACTCGCAGATGGAGGTGTGTGAGTGTGGTGATCTCTCTCTCTCTCAGTCACTGATGGAGTTGTTTGAGTGTGGCGATCTCTCTCCCTCTCTCACTCTCTAATGGAGGTGTGTGTGTGTGGTGATCTCTCTCTCTCAGTCACTGATGGAGTTGTGTGAGTGTGGTGATCTCTCTCTCTCAGTCACTAATGGAGGTGTGTGAGTGTGGTCATCTCTCTCTCTCTCTCAGTCACTGATGGAGGTGTGTGAGTGTGGTGATCTCTCTCACTCGTTGATGGAGGTGTGTGAGTGTGGTAATCTCTCTCTCTCTCTCGCTGATGGTGGTGTGTGAGTGTGGTGATCTCTCTCACTCGCTGATGGAGGTGTGTGAGTGTGGTGATCTCTCTCTCTCTCACTTGCTGATGCAGATGTGTGAGTGTGGTGATCTCTCTCTCTCTCAGTCAGTGATGGAGGTGTGTGAGTGTGGTGATCTCTCTCTCTCTGAGTCACTGATGGAGGTGTATGAGTGTGGTGATCTCTCTCTCTCTCACTCACTGATGGAGGTGTGTGAGTGTGGTGATCTCTCTCTCTCTCACTCGCTGATAGAGGTGTGTGAGTGTGGTGATCTCTCTCTCTCTCAGTCACTGATGGAGGTGTGTGAGTGTGGTGATCTCTCTCTCTCTGAGTGACTGATGGAGGTGTGTGAGTGTGGTGATCTCTCTATATCTCAGTCACTGATGGAGGTGTGTGAGTGTGGTGATCTCACTCTCTCAGTCACTGTTGGAGGTGTGTGTGTGTGGTGATCTCTCTCAGTCACTAATGGAGGTATGTGAGTGTGGTCATCTCTCTGTCTCTCTCAGTCACTGATGGAGGTGTGTCAGTGTGGTGATCTCTCTCACTCGTTGATGGAGTTGTGTGAGTGTGGTTATCTCTTTCTCTCTCTCGCTGATGGAGGTGTGTGAGTGTGGTGATCACTCTCTCTCTCACCCGCTGATGGAGGTGTGTGAGTGTGGTGATCTCTCTCTCTCTAACTTGCTGATGGAGATGTGTGAGTGTGGTGATCTCTCTCTCTCTCAGTCAGTGACGGAGGTGTGCGAGTGTGGTGATCTCTCTCTCTCTGAGTCACTGATGGAGGTGTGTGAGTGTGGTGATCTCTCTCTCCCTCACTCTCTTATGGAGGTGTGTGAGTGTGGTGATCTCTCTCTCTCTCACTCGCTGATGGAGGTGTGTGAGTGTGGTGATCTCTTTCTCTCTCAGTTACTGATGGAGGTGTGTGAGTCTGGTGATCTCCCTGTCTCTGCGTCACTGATAGAGGTGTGTTAGTGTGGTGATCTCTCTCTCTCTCAGTCACTGTTGGAGGCGTGTGAGTGTGGTGATCTCTCTCTCTCTGTCACTGATGGAGGTGTGTGAGTGTGGTGATCTCTCTCTCTCAGTCACTAAAGGAGGTGTGTGAGTGTGGTGATCTCTCTCTCTCTCAGTCACTGTTGGAGGTGTGTGAGTGTGGTGATCTCTCTCTCTCACTCTCTGATGGAGGTGTGTGAGTGTGGTGATCTCTCTCTCTCAGTCACTGATGGAGTTGTGTGAGTGTGGTGATCTCTCTCTCTCAGTCACTAAAGGAGGTGTGTGCGTGTGGCGATCTCTCTCTCTCTCAGTCACTGCTGGAGGTGTGTGAGTGTGGTGATCTCTCTCTCTCACTCGCTGATGGAGTTGTGTGAGTGTGTTGGTCTCTCTCTCTCACTCTCTGATGGAGGTGTGTGAGTATGGTGATCTCTCTCTCTCTGTCACTGATGGAGGTGTGTGAGTGTGGTGATCTCTCTCACTCGTTGATGGAGGTGTGTGAGTATGGTTATCCCTCTCTACTTCAGTGACTGATGGAGGTGTGTGAGTGTGGTCATCTCTCTCTCTCAGTCACTGATGGAGGTGTGTGAGTGTGGTGATCTCTCTCTCTCAGACACTAAAGGAGTTGTGTGAGTGTGGTGATCTCTCTCAGTCACTGTTGGAGGTGTGTGAGTGTGGTGATCTCTCTCTCTCAGTCACTGATGGAGGTGTGTGAGTGTGGTGAACTCTCTCCCTCTCAGTCACTGATGGAGATGTGTGAGTGCAGTGATTTCTCTCTCAGTCACTGATGGAGGTGTGTGAGTGTGGTGATCTCTCTCTCTCTCAGTCATTGTTGGAGGTGTGTGAGTGTGGTGATCTCTCTCTCTCACTCGCTGATGGAGGTGTGTGAGTGTGGTGATCTCTTTCTCTCTCAGTTACTGATGGAGGTGTGTGAGTCTGGTGATCTCTCTGTCTCTGCGTCACTGATAGAGGTGTGTTAGTGTGGTGATCTCTCTCTCTCTCAGTCACTGTTGGAGGCGTGTGAGTGTGGTCATCTCTCTCTCTCTCTCAGTCACTGATGGAGATGTGTCAGTGTGGTGATCTCTCTCTCCTAGTCACAAATGGAGGTGTGTGAGCGCGGTGATCTCTCTCTCTCGCTCGCAGATGGAGGTGTGTGGGTGTGGTGATATCTCTCTCTCTCTGTCACTGATGGAGGTGTGTGAGTGTGGTGATCTCTCTCTCTCAGTCACTAAAGGAGGTGTGTGAGTGTGGTGATCTCTCTCTCTCTCAGTCACTGTTGGAGGTGTGTGAGTGTGGTGATCTCTCTCTCTCACTCGCTGATGGAGCTGTGTGAGTGTGGTGATCTCTCTCTCTCTCAGTCACTGATGGAGTTGTTTGAGTGTGGTGATCTCTCTCTCTCTCTCACTCTCTGATGGAGGTGTGTGAGTGTGGTGATCTCTCTCTCTCAGTCACTGATGGAGTTGTGTGAGTGTGGTGATCTCTCTCTCTCAGTCACTAAAGGAGGTGTGTGCGTGTGGCGCTCTCTCTCTCTCTCAGTCACTGCTGGAGGTGTGTGAGTGTGGTGATCTCTCTCTCTCACTCGCTGATGGAGTTGTGTGAGTGTGTTGGTCTCTCTCTCTCTCACTCTCTGATGGAGGTGTGTGAGTATGGTGATCTCTCTCTCTCTGTCACTGATGGAGGTGTGTGAGTGTGGTGATCTCTCTCACTCGTTGATGGAGGTGTGTGAGTATGGTTATCCCTCTCTACTTCAGTGACTGATGGAGGTGTGTGAGTGTGGTCATCTCTCTCTCTCAGTCACTGATGGAGGTGTGTGAGTGTGGTGATCTCTCTCTCTCAGACACTAAAGGAGTTGTGTGAGTGTGGTGATCTCTCTCAGTCACTGTTGGAGGTGTGTGAGTGTGGTGATCTCTCTCTCTCAGTCACTGATGGAGGTGTGTGAGTGTGGTGAACTCTCTCCCTCTCAGTCACTGATGGAGATGTGTGAGTGCAGTGATTTCTCTCTCAGTCACTGATGGAGGTGTGTGAGTGTGGTGATCTCTCTCTCTCTCAGTCATTGTTGGAGGTGTGTGAGTGTGGTGATCTCTCTCTCTCACTCGCTGATGGAGGTGTGTGAGTGTGGTGATCTCTCTCTCTCTCAGTCACTGATGGAGTTGTTTGAGTGTGGTGATCTCTCTCTCTCTCTCACTCTCTAATGGAGGTGTGTGTGTGTGGTGATCTCTCTCTCTCAGTCACTGATGGAGTTGTGTGAGTGTGGTGATCTCTCTCTCTTAGTCACTAATGGAGGTGTGTGAGTGTGGTGATCTCTATCTCTCTCAGTCACTGATGGAGGTGTGTGAGTGTGGTGAACTCTCTCCCTCTCAGTCACTGATGGAGATGCGTGAGTGTAGTGATTTCTCTCTCAGTCACTGATGGAGGTTTGTGAGTGTGGTGATCTCTCTCTCTCTCAGTCATTGTTGGAGGTGTGTGAGTGTGGTGATCTCTCTCTCTCACTCACTCTCTAATGGAGGTGTGTGTGTGTGGTGATCTCTCTCTCTCAGTCACTGATGGAGTTGTGTGAGTGTGGTGATCTCTCTCTCTCAGTCACTAATGGAGGTGTGTGAGTGTGGTCATCTCTCTCTCTCTCTCATTCACTGATGGAGGTGTGTGAGTGTGGTGATCTCTCTCACTCGTTGATGGAGGTGTGTGAGTGTGGTAATCTCTCTCTCTCTCGCTGATGGAGGTGTGTGAGTGTGGTGATCTCTCTCACTCGCTGATGGAGGTGTGTGAGTGTGGTGATCTCTCTCTCTCTCACTTGCTGATGCAGATGTGTGAGTGTGGTGATCTCTCTCTCTCTCAGTCAGTGATGGAGGTGTGTGAGTGTGGTGATCTCTCTCTCTCTGAGTCACTGATGGAGGTGTATGAGTGTGGTGATCTCTCTCTCTCTCAGTTACTGATGGAGGTGTGTGAGTGTGGTGATCTCTCTCTCTCTCAGTCACTGATGGAGGTGTGTGAGTGTGGTGATCTCTCTCTTTCTCAGTCACTGATGGAGGTGTGTGAGTGTGGTCATCTCACTCTCTCTCTCAGTCATGGATGGAGATGTGTGAGTGTGGTGATCTCTCTCTCCTAGTCACTAATGGAGGTGTGTGAGCGTGGTGATCTCTCTCTCTCACTCGCAGATGGAGGTGTGTGGGTGTGGTGATATCTCTCTCTCTCAGTCTCTGATGGAGGTGTGTGACTGTGGTGAACTCTCTCTCTCTCAGTCACTGATGGAGGTGTGTGAGTGTGGTGATCTCTCTCTCTCTGAGTGACTGATGGAGGTGTGTGAGTGTGGTGATCTCTCTCTCTCAGTCACTGATGGAGGTGTGTGAGTGTGGTGATCTCTCTCTCTCTCAGTCACTGTTGGAGGTTTGTGAGTGTGGTGATCTCTCTCTCTCTCTCTCTCACTCGCTGATGCAAGTTTGTGAGTCTGGTGATCTCTCTCTCTCAGTCACTGATGGAGGTGTGTGAGTGTGCTGATCTCTCTCTCTCAGTCACTAAAGGAGTTGTGTGAGTGTGGTGATCTCTCTCTCTCTCAGTCACTGTTGGAGGTGTGTGTGTGTGTGGTGATCTCTCTCAGTCACTGATGGGGTTGTGTGAGTGTGGTGATCTCTCTCTCTCAGTCACTAATGGAGGTGTGTGAGTGTGGTCATCTCTCTGTCTCTCTCAGTCACTAATTCAGGTGTGTGAGTGTGGTGATCTCTCTCTCTCACTCGCAGATGGAGGTGTGTGAGTGTGGTGATCTCTCTCTCTCAGTCACTGATGGAGGTTTGTGAGTGTGCTGATCTCTCTCTCTCTCTCTCTCACTCGCTGATGGAGGTGTGTGAGTGTGGTGATCTCTGTCTCCTTCAGTGACTGCTGGAGGTGTGTGAGTGTGGTGATCTCTCTCTATCTCACTCGCATATGGAGGTGTGTGGGTGTGGTAATATCTCTCTCTCTCAGTCACTGACGGAAGTTTGTGACTGTGGTGATCTCTCTCTCTCTCTCTCTCGCTGATGGAGGTTTGTGAGTCTGGTGATCTCTCTCTTTCTCAGTCACTGATGGAGGTGTGTGAGTGTGGTGATCTCTCTCTCTCACAGTCACTGATGGAGGTGTGTGAGTGTAGTGATTTCTCTCTCAGTCACTGATGGAGGCTTGTGAGTGTGGTGATCTCTCTCTCTCTCAGTCACTGCTGGAGGTGTGTGAGTGTTGTGATCTCTCTCTCTCTCTCAGTCGCTGATGGAGGTGTGTGAGTGTGGTGCTCTCTCTCTCTCTCAGTCACTGATGGAGTTGTTTCAGTGTTGTGATCTCTCTCTCTCAGTCACTGATGGAGTTGTGTCAGTGTGGTGATCTCTCTCTCTCAGTCACTAATGGAGGTGTGTGAGTATGGTCATCTCTCTCTCTCTCTCAGTCACTAATGGAGGTGTGTGAGTGTGGTGATCTCTGTCTCTCTCAGTCACTGATGGAGGTGTGTGAGTGTGGTGATCTCTCTCACTCGTTGATGGAGGTGTGTGAGTGTGGTTATCTCTCTCTCTCTCTCGCTGATGGAGGTGTGTGAGTGTCGTGATCTCTCTCTCACTCACTTATGGAGGTCTGTGAGTGTGGTGATCTCTCTCTCTCTCACTCGCTGATACAGGTGTGTGAGTGTGGTGATCTCTCTCTCTCTCAGTTTCTGATGGAGATGTGTGAGTGTGGTGATCTCTCTGTCTCTGCGTCACTGATGGAGGTGTGTGAGTGTGGTCATCTCTCTCTCTCTCTCTCAGTCACTGATGGAGGTGTGTGAGTGTGGTGATCTCTCTATCTCTCAGTCACTGATGGAGATGTGTGAGTGTGGTGATCTCTTTCTCCTAGTCACTAATGGAGGTGTGTGAGCGTAGTGATCTCTCTCTCTCACTCGCAGATGGAGGTGTGTGGGTGTGGTGATATCTCTCTCTCTCAGTCACTGATGGAGGTGTGTGACTGTGGTGATCTCTCTCTCTCTCTCTCAGTCACTGATGGAGGTGTATGAGTGTGGTGATCTCTATCTCTCTCACACGCTGATGGAGGCCTGTGAGTCTGGTTTTCTCTCTCTCTCTCAGTCACTCATGGAGGTTGTGAGTGTGGTGATCTCTCCCTCTCAGTCACTAAAGGAGGTGTGTGAGTGTGGTGATCCCTCTCTCTCTCAGTCACTGATGGAGTTGTTTGAGTGTGGTGATCTCTCTCTCTCTCTAACTCTCTGATGGAGGTGTGTGAGTGTGGTGATCTCTCTCTCTCAGTCACTGATGGAGTTGTGTGAGTGTGGTGATCTCTCTCTCTCAGTCACTAATGGAGGTGTGTGAGTGTGGCGATATCTCTCTCTCTCAGTCACTGATAGAGGTTTGTGAGTGTGGTGATCTCTCTCTCAGTCGCTGATGGAGGTGTGTGAGTGTGGTGATCTCTCTCTGTCTCAGTCACTGATGGAGGTGTGTGAGTGTGGTGATCTCTCTCTCTCAGTAACTGATGGAGGTGTGTGAGTGTGGTGAACTCTCTCCCTCTCAGTCACTGATGGAGATGTGTGAGTGCAGTGATTTCTCTCTCAGTCACTGATGGAGGTGTGTGAGTGTGGTGATCTCTCTCTCTCTCAGTCATTGTTGGAGGTGTGTGAGTGTGGTGATCTCTCTCTCTCACTCGCTGATGGAGGTGTGTGAGTGTGGTGATCTCTCTCTCTCTCAGTCACTGATGGAGTTGTTTGAGTGTGGTGATCTCTCTCTCTCTCTCACTCTCTAATGGAGGTGTGTGTGTGTGGTGATCTCTCTCTCTCAGTCACTGATGGAGTTGTGTGAGTGTGGTGATCTCTCTCTCTTAGTCACTAATGGAGGTGTGTGAGTGTGGTGATCTCTATCTCTCTCAGTCACTGATGGAGGTGTGTGAGTGTGGTGAACTCTCTCCCTCTCAGTCACTGATGGAGATGCGTGAGTGTAGTGATTTCTCTCTCAGTCACTGATGGAGGTTTGTGAGTGTGGTGATCTCTCTCTCTCTCAGTCATTGTTGGAGGTGTGTGAGTGTGGTGATCTCTCTCTCTCACTCACTCTCTAATGGAGGTGTGTGTGTGTGGTGATCTCTCTCTCAGTCACTGATGGAGTTGTGTGAGTGTGGTGATCTCTCTCTCTCAGTCACTAATGGAGGTGTGTGAGTGTGGTCATCTCTCTCTCTCTCTCATTCACTGATGGAGGTGTGTGAGTGTGGTGATCTCTCTCACTCGTTGATGGAGGTGTGTGAGTGTGGTAATCTCTCTCTCTCTCGCTGATGGAGGTGTGTGAGTGTGGTGATCTCTCTCACTCGCTGATGGAGGTGTGTGAGTGTGGTGATCTCTCTCTCTCTCACTTGCTGATGCAGATGTGTGAGTGTGGTGATCTCTCTCTCTCTCAGTCAGTGATGGAGGTGTGTGAGTGTGGTGATCTCTCTCTCTCTGAGTCACTGATGGAGGTGTATGAGTGTGGTGATCTCTCTCTCTCTCAGTTACTGATGGAGGTGTGTGAGTGTGGTGATCTCTCTCTCTCTCTCAGTCGCTGATGGAGGTGTGTGAGTGTGGTGCTCTCTCTCTCTCTCAGTCACTGATGGAGTTGTTTCAGTGTTGTGATCTCTCTCTCTCAGTCACTGATGGAGTTGTGTCAGTGTGGTGATCTCTCTCTCTCAGTCACTAATGGAGGTGTGTGAGTATGGTCATCTCTCTCTCTCTCTCAGTCACTAATGGAGGTGTGTGAGTGTGGTGATCTCTGTCTCTCTCAGTCACTGATGGAGGTGTGTGAGTGTGGTGATCTCTCTCACTCGTTGATGGAGGTGTGTGAGTGTGGTTATCTCTCTCTCTCTCTCGCTGATGGAGGTGTGTGAGTGTCGTGATCTCTCTCTCACTCACTTATGGAGGTCTGTGAGTGTGGTGATCTCTCTCTCTCTCACTCGCTGATACAGGTGTGTGAGTGTGGTGATCTCTCTCTCTCTCAGTTTCTGATGGAGATGTGTGAGTGTGGTGATCTCTCTGTCTCTGCGTCACTGATGGAGGTGTGTGAGTGTGGTCATCTCTCTCTCTCTCTCTCAGTCACTGATGGAGGTGTGTGAGTGTGGTGATCTCTCTATCTCTCAGTCACTGATGGAGATGTGTGAGTGTGGTGATCTCTTTCTCCTAGTCACTAATGGAGGTGTGTGAGCGTAGTGATCTCTCTCTCTCACTCGCAGATGGAGGTGTGTGGGTGTGGTGATATCTCTCTCTCTCAGTCACTGATGGAGGTGTGTGACTGTGGTGATCTCTCTCTCTCTCTCTCAGTCACTGATGGAGGTGTATGAGTGTGGTGATCTCTATCTCTCTCACACGCTGATGGAGGCCTGTGAGTCTGGTTTTCTCTCTCTCTCTCAGTCACTCATGGAGGTTGTGAGTGTGGTGATCTCTCCCTCTCAGTCACTAAAGGAGGTGTGTGAGTGTGGTGATCCCTCTCTCTCTCAGTCACTGATGGAGTTGTTTGAGTGTGGTGATCTCTCTCTCTCTCTAACTCTCTGATGGAGGTGTGTGAGTGTGGTGATCTCTCTCTCTCAGTCACTGATGGAGTTGTGTGAGTGTGGTGATCTCTCTCTCTCAGTCACTAATGGAGGTGTGTGAGTGTGGCGATATCTCTCTCTCTCAGTCACTGATAGAGGTTTGTGAGTGTGGTGATCTCTCTCTCAGTCGCTGATGGAGGTGTGTGAGTGTGGTGATCTCTCTCTGTCTCAGTCACTGATGGAGGTGTGTGAGTGTGGTGATCTCTCTCTCTCAGTAACTGATGGAGGTGTGTGAGTGTGGTGAACTCTCTCCCTCTGAGTCACTGATGGAGATGTGTGAGTGCAGTGATTTCTCTCTCAGTCACTGATGGAGGTGTGTGAGTGTGGTGATCTCTCTCTCTCTCAGTCATTGTTGGAGGTGTGTGAGTGTGGTGATCTCTCTCTCTCACTCGCTGATGGAGGTGTGTGAGTGTGGTGATCTCTCTCTCTCTCAGTCACTGATGGAGTTGTTTGAGTGTGGTGATCTCTCTCTCTCTCTCACTCTCTAATGGAGGTGTGTGTGTGTGGTGATCTCTCTCTCTCAGTCACTGATGGAGTTGTGTGAGTGTGGTGATCTCTCTCTCTTAGTCACTAATGGAGGTGTGTGAGTGTGGTGATCTCTATCTCTCTCAGTCACTGATGGAGGTGTGTGAGTGTGGTGAACTCTCTCCCTCTCAGTCACTGATGGAGATGCGTGAGTGTAGTGATTTCTCTCTCAGTCACTGATGGAGGTTTGTGAGTGTGGTGATCTCTCTCTCTCTCAGTCATTGTTGGAGGTGTGTGAGTGTGGTGATCTCTCTCTCTCACTCACTCTCTAATGGAGGTGTGTGTGTGTGGTGATCTCTCTCTCTCAGTCACTGATGGAGTTGTGTGAGTGTGGTGATCTCTCTCTCTCAGTCACTAATGGAGGTGTGTGAGTGTGGTCATCTCTCTCTCTCTCTCATTCACTGATGGAGGTGTGTGAGTGTGGTGATCTCTCTCACTCGTTGATGGAGGTGTGTGAGTGTGGTAATCTCTCTCTCTCTCGCTGATGGAGGTGTGTGAGTGTGGTGATCTCTCTCACTCGCTGATGGAGGTGTGTGAGTGTGGTGATCTCTCTCTCTCTCACTTGCTGATGCAGATGTGTGAGTGTGGTGATCTCTCTCTCTCTCAGTCAGTGATGGAGGTGTGTGAGTGTGGTGATCTCTCTCTCTCTGAGTCACTGATGGAGGTGTATGAGTGTGGTGATCTCTCTCTCTCTCAGTTACTGATGGAGGTGTGTGAGTGTGGTGATCTCTCTCTCTCTCAGTCACTGATGGAGGTGTGTGAGTGTGGTGATCTCTCTCTTTCTCAGTCACTGATGGAGGTGTGTGAGTGTGGTCATCTCACTCTCTCTCTCAGTCATGGATGGAGATGTGTGAGTGTGGTGATCTCTCTCTCCTAGTCACTAATGGAGGTGTGTGAGCGTGGTGATCTCTCTCTCTCACTCGCAGATGGAGGTGTGTGGGTGTGGTGATATCTCTCTCTCTCAGTCTCTGATGGAGGTGTGTGACTGTGGTGAACTCTCTCTCTCTCAGTCACTAATTCAGGTGTGTGAGTGTGGTGATCTCTCTCTCTCACTCGCAGATGGAGGTGTGTGAGTGTGGTGATCTCTCTCTCTCAGTCACTGATGGAGGTTTGTGAGTGTGCTGATCTCTCTCTCTCTCTCTCTCACTCGCTGATGGAGGTGTGTGAGTGTGGTGATCTCTGTCTCCTTCAGTGACTGCTGGAGGTGTGTGAGTGTGGTGATCTCTCTCTATCTCACTCGCATATGGAGGTGTGTGGGTGTGGTAATATCTCTCTCTCTCAGTCACTGACGGAAGTTTGTGACTGTGGTGATCTCTCTCTCTCTCTCTCTCGCTGATGGAGGTTTGTGAGTCTGGTGATCTCTCTCTTTCTCAGTCACTGATGGAGGTGTGTGAGTGTGGTGATCTCTCTCTCTCACAGTCACTGATGGAGGTGTGTGAGTGTAGTGATTTCTCTCTCAGTCACTGATGGAGGCTTGTGAGTGTGGTGATCTCTCTCTCTCTCAGTCACTGCTGGAGGTGTGTGAGTGTTGTGATCTCTCTCTCTCTCTCAGTCGCTGATGGAGGTGTGTGAGTGTGGTGCTCTCTCTCTCTCTCAGTCACTGATGGAGTTGTTTCAGTGTTGTGATCTCTCTCTCTCAGTCACTGATGGAGTTGTGTCAGTGTGGTGATCTCTCTCTCTCAGTCACTAATGGAGGTGTGTGAGTATGGTCATCTCTCTCTCTCTCTCAGTCACTAATGGAGGTGTGTGAGTGTGGTGATCTCTGTCTCTCTCAGTCACTGATGGAGGTGTGTGAGTGTGGTGATCTCTCTCACTCGTTGATGGAGGTGTGTGAGTGTGGTTATCTCTCTCTCTCTCTCGCTGATGGAGGTGTGTGAGTGTCGTGATCTCTCTCTCACTCACTTATGGAGGTCTGTGAGTGTGGTGATCTCTCTCTCTCTCACTCGCTGATACAGGTGTGTGAGTGTGGTGATCTCTCTCTCTCTCAGTTTCTGATGGAGATGTGTGAGTGTGGTGATCTCTCTGTCTCTGCGTCACTGATGGAGGTGTGTGAGTGTGGTCATCTCTCTCTCTCTCTCTCAGTCACTGATGGAGGTGTGTGAGTGTGGTGATCTCTCTATCTCTCAGTCACTGATGGAGATGTGTGAGTGTGGTGATCTCTTTCTCCTAGTCACTAATGGAGGTGTGTGAGCGTAGTGATCTCTCTCTCTCACTCGCAGATGGAGGTGTGTGGGTGTGGTGATATCTCTCTCTCTCAGTCACTGATGGAGGTGTGTGACTGTGGTGATCTCTCTCTCTCTCTCTCAGTCACTGATGGAGGTGTATGAGTGTGGTGATCTCTATCTCTCTCACACGCTGATGGAGGCCTGTGAGTCTGGTTTTCTCTCTCTCTCTCAGTCACTCATGGAGGTTGTGAGTGTGGTGATCTCTCCCTCTCAGTCACTAAAGGAGGTGTGTGAGTGTGGTGATCCCTCTCTCTCTCAGTCACTGATGGAGTTGTTTGAGTGTGGTGATCTCTCTCTCTCTCTAACTCTCTGATGGAGGTGTGTGAGTGTGGTGATCTCTCTCTCTCAGTCACTGATGGAGTTGTGTGAGTGTGGTGATCTCTCTCTCTCAGTCACTAATGGAGGTGTGTGAGTGTGGCGATATCTCTCTCTCTCAGTCACTGATAGAGGTTTGTGAGTGTGGTGATCTCTCTCTCAGTCGCTGATGGAGGTGTGTGAGTGTGGTGATCTCTCTCTGTCTCAGTCACTGATGGAGGTGTGTGAGTGTGGTGATCTCTCTCTCTCAGTAACTGATGGAGGTGTGTGAGTGTGGTGAACTCTCTCCCTCTGAGTCACTGATGGAGATGTGTGAGTGCAGTGATTTCTCTCTCAGTCACTGATGGAGGTGTGTGAGTGTGGTGATCTCTCTCTCTCTCAGTCATTGTTGGAGGTGTGTGAGTGTGGTGATCTCTCTCTCTCACTCGCTGATGGAGGTGTGTGAGTGTGGTGATCTCTCTCTCTCTCAGTCACTGATGGAGTTGTTTGAGTGTGGTGATCTCTCTCTCTCTCTCACTCTCTAATGGAGGTGTGTGTGTGTGGTGATCTCTCTCTCTCAGTCACTGATGGAGTTGTGTGAGTGTGGTGATCTCTCTCTCTTAGTCACTAATGGAGGTGTGTGAGTGTGGTGATCTCTATCTCTCTCAGTCACTGATGGAGGTGTGTGAGTGTGGTGAACTCTCTCCCTCTCAGTCACTGATGGAGATGCGTGAGTGTAGTGATTTCTCTCTCAGTCACTGATGGAGGTTTGTGAGTGTGGTGATCTCTCTCTCTCTCAGTCATTGTTGGAGGTGTGTGAGTGTGGTGATCTCTCTCTCTCACTCACTCTCTAATGGAGGTGTGTGTGTGTGGTGATCTCTCTCTCTCAGTCACTGATGGAGTTGTGTGAGTGTGGTGATCTCTCTCTCTCAGTCACTAATGGAGGTGTGTGAGTGTGGTCATCTCTCTCTCTCTCTCATTCACTGATGGAGGTGTGTGAGTGTGGTGATCTCTCTCACTCGTTGATGGAGGTGTGTGAGTGTGGTAATCTCTCTCTCTCTCGCTGATGGAGGTGTGTGAGTGTGGTGATCTCTCTCACTCGCTGATGGAGGTGTGTGAGTGTGGTGATCTCTCTCTCTCTCACTTGCTGATGCAGATGTGTGAGTGTGGTGATCTCTCTCTCTCTCAGTCAGTGATGGAGGTGTGTGAGTGTGGTGATCTCTCTCTCTCTGAGTCACTGATGGAGGTGTATGAGTGTGGTGATCTCTCTCTCTCTCAGTTACTGATGGAGGTGTGTGAGTGTGGTGATCTCTCTCTCTCTCAGTCACTGATGGAGGTGTGTGAGTGTGGTGATCTCTCTCTTTCTCAG
The DNA here is from genome assembly GCF_030028105.1 of Mobula birostris. Classification (NCBI taxonomy): domain Eukaryota; kingdom Metazoa; phylum Chordata; class Chondrichthyes; order Myliobatiformes; family Myliobatidae; genus Mobula; species Mobula birostris. Next base: position 55,224 of record NW_027274153.1, read on the forward strand.
TCACTGATGGAGGTGTGTGAGTGTGGTCATCTCACTCTCTCTCTCAGTCATGGATGGAGATGTGTGAGTGTGGTGATCTCTCTCTCCTAGTCACTAATGGAGGTGTGTGAGCGTGGTGATCTCTCTCTCTCACTCGCAGATGGAGGTGTGTGGGTGTGGTGATATCTCTCTCTCTCAGTCTCTGATGGAGGTGTGTGACTGTGGTGAACTCTCTCTCTCTCAGTCACTAATTCAGGTGTGTGAGTGTGGTGATCTCTCTCTCTCACTCGCAGATGGAGGTGTGTGAGTGTGGTGATCTCTCTCTCTCAGTCACTGATGGAGGTTTGTGAGTGTGCTGATCTCTCTCTCTCTCTCTCTCACTCGCTGATGGAGGTGTGTGAGTGTGGTGATCTCTGTCTCCTTCAGTGACTGCTGGAGGTGTGTGAGTGTGGTGATCTCTCTCTATCTCACTCGCATATGGAGGTGTGTGGGTGTGGTAATATCTCTCTCTCTCAGTCACTGACGGAAGTTTGTGACTGTGGTGATCTCTCTCTCTCTCTCTCTCGCTGATGGAGGTTTGTGAGTCTGGTGATCTCTCTCTTTCTCAGTCACTGATGGAGGTGTGTGAGTGTGGTGATCTCTCTCTCTCACAGTCACTGATGGAGGTGTGTGAGTGTAGTGATTTCTCTCTCAGTCACTGATGGAGGCTTGTGAGTGTGGTGATCTCTCTCTCTCTCAGTCACTGCTGGAGGTGTGTGAGTGTTGTGATCTCTCTCTCTCTCTCAGTCGCTGATGGAGGTGTGTGAGTGTGGTGCTCTCTCTCTCTCTCAGTCACTGATGGAGTTGTTTCAGTGTTGTGATCTCTCTCTCTCAGTCACTGATGGAGTTGTGTCAGTGTGGTGATCTCTCTCTCTCAGTCACTAATGGAGGTGTGTGAGTATGGTCATCTCTCTCTCTCTCTCAGTCACTAATGGAGGTGTGTGAGTGTGGTGATCTCTGTCTCTCTCAGTCACTGATGGAGGTGTGTGAGTGTGGTGATCTCTCTCACTCGTTGATGGAGGTGTGTGAGTGTGGTTATCTCTCTCTCTCTCTCGCTGATGGAGGTGTGTGAGTGTCGTGATCTCTCTCTCACTCACTTATGGAGGTCTGTGAGTGTGGTGATCTCTCTCTCTCTCACTCGCTGATACAGGTGTGTGAGTGTGGTGATCTCTCTCTCTCTCAGTTTCTGATGGAGATGTGTGAGTGTGGTGATCTCTCTGTCTCTGCGTCACTGATGGAGGTGTGTGAGTGTGGTCATCTCTCTCTCTCTCTCTCAGTCACTGATGGAGGTGTGTGAGTGTGGTGATCTCTCTATCTCTCAGTCACTGATGGAGATGTGTGAGTGTGGTGATCTCTTTCTCCTAGTCACTAATGGAGGTGTGTGAGCGTAGTGATCTCTCTCTCTCACTCGCAGATGGAGGTGTGTGGGTGTGGTGATATCTCTCTCTCTCAGTCACTGATGGAGGTGTGTGACTGTGGTGATCTCTCTCTCTCTCTCTCAGTCACTGATGGAGGTGTATGAGTGTGGTGATCTCTATCTCTCTCACACGCTGATGGAGGCCTGTGAGTCTGGTTTTCTCTCTCTCTCTCAGTCACTCATGGAGGTTGTGAGTGTGGTGATCTCTCCCTCTCAGTCACTAAAGGAGGTGTGTGAGTGTGGTGATCCCTCTCTCTCTCAGTCACTGATGGAGTTGTTTGAGTGTGGTGATCTCTCTCTCTCTCTAACTCTCTGATGGAGGTGTGTGAGTGTGGTGATCTCTCTCTCTCAGTCACTGATGGAGTTGTGTGAGTGTGGTGATCTCTCTCTCTCAGTCACTAATGGAGGTGTGTGAGTGTGGCGATATCTCTCTCTCTCAGTCACTGATAGAGGTTTGTGAGTGTGGTGATCTCTCTCTCAGTCGCTGATGGAGGTGTGTGAGTGTGGTGATCTCTCTCTGTCTCAGTCACTGATGGAGGTGTGTGAGTGTGGTGATCTCTCTCTCTCAGTAACTGATGGAGGTGTGTGAGTGTGGTGATCTCTCTCTCTCAGTCAGTGATGGAGGTTTGTGCGTGTGGTGATATCTCTCTCTCTCAGTCACTGATGGAGGTGTGTGAGTGTGGTGATCTCTCTCTCTCTCAGTCACTGATGGAGGTGTGTGAGTGTGGTGAACTCTCTCCCTCTCAGTCACTGATGGAGATGTGTGAGTGTAGTGATTTCTCTCTCAGTCACTGATGGAGGTCTGTGAGTGTGGTGATCTCTCTCTCTCTCAGTCATTGTTGGAGGTGTGTGAGTGTGGTGATCTCTCTCTCTCACTCGCAGATGGAGGTGTGTGAGTGTGGTGATCTCTCTCTCTCTCAGTCACTGATGGAGTTGTTTGAGTGTGGTGATCTCTCTCCCTCTCTCACTCTCTAATGGAGGTGTGTGTGTGTGGTGATCTCTCTCTCTCAGTCACTGATGGAGTTGTGTGAGTGTGGTGATCTCTCTCTCTCAGTCACTAATGGAGGTGTGTGAGTGTGGTCATCTCTCTCTCTCTCTCAGTCACTGATGGAGGTGTGTGAGTGTGGTGATCTCTCTCACTCGTTGATGGAGGTGTGTGAGTGTGGTAATCTCTCTCTCTCTCTCACTGATGGAGGTGTGTGAGTGTGGTGATCTCTCTCACTCGCTGATGGAGGTGTGTGAGTGTGGTGATCTCTCTCTCTCTCACTTGCTGATGCAGATGTGTGAGTGTGGTGATCTCTCTCTCTCTCAGTCAGTGATGGAGGTGTGTGAGTGTGGTGATCTCTCTCTCTCTGAGTCACTGATGGAGGTGTATGAGTGTGGTGATCTCTCTCTCTCTCACTCACTGATGGAGGTGTGTGAGTGTGGTGATCTCTCTCTCTCTCACTCGCTGATAGAGGTGTGTGATTGTGGTGATCTCTCTCTCTCTCAGTCACTGATGGAGGTGTGTGAGTGTGGTGATCTCTCTCTCTCTGAGTGACTGATGGAGGTGTGTGAGTGTGGTGATCTCTCTCTCTCAGTCACTGATGGAGGTGCGTGAGTGTGGTGATCTCACTCTCTCAGTCACTGTTGGAGGTGTGTGTGTGTGGTGATCTCTCTCAGTCACTAATGGAGGTATGTGAGTGTGGTCATCTCTCTGTCTCTCTCAGTCACTGATGGAGGTGTGTGAGTGTGGTGATCTCTCTCACTCGTTGATGGAGTTGTGTGAGTGTGGTTATCTCTTTCTCTCTCTCGCTGATGGAGGTGTGTGAGTGTGGTGATCTCTCTCTCTCTCACCCGCTGATGGAGGTGTGTGAGTGTGGTGATCTCTCTCTCTCTAACTTGCTGATGGAGATGTGTGAGTGTGGTGATCTCTCTCTCTCTCAGTCAGTGACGGAGGTGTGCGAGTGTGGTGATCTCTCTCTCTCTGAGTCACTGATGGAGGTGTGTGAGTGTGGTGATCTCTCTCTCCCTCACTCGCTTATGGAGGTGTGTGAGTGTGGTGATCTCTCTCTCTCTCACTCGCTGATGGAGGTGTGTGAGTGTGGTGATCTCTTTCTCTCTCAGTTACTGATGGAGGTGTGTGAGTCTGGTGATCTCTCTGTCTCTGCGTCACTGATAGAGGTGTGTTAGTGTGGTGATCTCTCTCTCTCTCAGTCACTGATGGAGGCGTGTGAGTGTGGTCATCTCTCTCTCTCTCTCAGTCACTGATGGAGATGTGTCAGTGTGGTGATCTCTCTCTCCTAGTCACAAATGGAGGTGCGTGAGCGCGGTGATATCTCTCTCTCGCTCGCAGATGGAGGTGTGTGGGTGTGGTGATATCTCTCTCTCTCTGTCACTGATGGAGGTGTGTGAGTGTGGTGATCTCTCTCTCTCAGTCACTAAAGGAGGTGTGTGAGTGTGGTGATCTCTCTCTCTCTCAGTCACTGTTGGAGGTGTGTGAGTGTGGTGATCTCTCTCTCTCACTCGCTGATGGAGCTGTGTGAGTGTGGTGATCTCTCTCTCTCTGAGTCACTGATGGAGTTGTTTGAGTGTGGTGATCTCTCTCTCTCTCACTTGCTGATGCAGATGTGTGAGTGTGGTGATCTCTCTCTCTCTCAGTCAGTGATGGAGGTGTGTGAGTGTGGTGATCTCTCTCTCTCTGAGTCACTGATGGAGGTGTATGAGTGTGGTGATCTCTCTCTCTCTCACTCACTGATGGAGGTGTGTGAGTGTGGTGATCTCTCTCTCTCTCACTCGCTGATAGAGGTGTGTGAGTGTGGTGATCTCTCTCTCTCTCAGTCACTGATGGAGGTGTGTGAGTGTGGTGATCTCTCTCTCTCTTAGTGACTGTTGGAGGTGTGTGAGTGTGGTGATCTCTCTCTCTCAGTCACTGATGGAGGTGTGTGAGTGTGGTGATCTGACTCTCTCAGTCACTGTTGGAGGTGTGTGTGTGTGGTGATCTCTCTCAGTCACTAATGGAGGTATGTGAGAGTGGTCATCTCTCTGTCTCTCTCAGTCACTGATGGAGGTGTGTGAGTGTGGTGATCTCTCTCACTCGTTGATGGAGTTGTGTGAGTGTGGTTATCTCTTTCTCTCTCTCGCTGATGGAGGTGTGTGAGTGTGGTGATCTCTCTCTCTCTCACCCGCTGATGGAGGTGTGTGAGTGTGGTGATCTCTCTCTCTCTAACTTGCTGATGGAGATGTGTGAGTGTGGTGATCTCTCTCTCTCTCAGTCAGTGACGGAGGTGTGCGAGTGTGGTGATCTCTCTCTCTCTGAGTCACTGATGGAGGTGTGTGAGTGTGGTGATCTCTCTCTCCCTCACTCGCTTATGGAGGTGTGTGAGTGTGGTGATCTCTCTCTCTCTCACTCGCTGATGGAGGTGTGTGAGTGTGGTGATCTCTTTCTCTCTCAGTTACTGATGGAGGTGTGTGAGTCTGGTGATCTCTCTGTCTCTGCGTCACTGATAGAGGTGTGTTAGTGTGGTGATCTCTCTCTCTCTCAGTCACTGATGGAGGCGTGTGAGTGTGGTCATCTCTCTCTCTCTCTCAGTCACTGATGGAGATGTGTCAGTGTGGTGATCTCTCTCTCCTAGTCACAAATGGAAGTGTGTGAGCGCGGTAATATCTCTCTCTCGCTCGCAGATGGAGGTGTGTGGGTGTGGTGATATCTCTCTCTCTCTGTCACTGATGGAGGTGTGTGAGTGTGGTGATCTCTCTCTCTCAGTCACTAAAGGAGGTGTGTGAGTGTGGTGATCTCTCTCTCTCTCAGTCACTGTTGGAGGTGTGTGAGTGTGGTGATCTCTCTCTCTCACTCGCTGATGGAGCTGTGTGAGTGTGGTGATCTCTCTCTCTCTCAGTCACTGATGGAGTTGTTTGAGTGTGGTGATCTCTCTCTCTCTCTCACTCTCTGATGGAGGCGTGTGAGTGTGGTGATCACTCTCTCTCAGTCACTGATGGAGTTGTGTGAGTGTGGTGATCTCTCTCTCTCGGTCACTAAAGGAGGTGTGTGCGTGTGGCGATCTCTCTCTCTCTCAGTCACTGCTGGAGGTGTGTGAGTGTGGTGATCTCTCTCTCTCACTCGCTGATGGAGGTGTGTGAGTGTGGTGATCTCTCTCTCTCTCAGTCATTGATGGAGTTGAGTGAGTGTGTTGATCTCACTCTCTCTCACTCTCTGATGGAGGTGTGTGAGTATGGTGATCTCTCTCTCTCTGTCACTGATGGAGGTGTGTGAGTGTGGTGATCTCTCTCACTCGTTGATGGAGGTGTGTGAGTATGGTTATCTCTCTCTCCTTCAGTGACAGATGGAGGTGTGTGAGTGTGGTCATCTCTCTCTCTCAGTCACTGATGGAGGTGTGTGAGTGTGGTGATCTCTCTCTCTCAGACACTAAAGGAGTTGTGTGAGTGTGGTGATCTCTCTCAGTCACTGTTGGAGGTGTGTGAGTGTGGTGATCTCTCTCTCTCAGTCACTAATGGAGGTGTGTGAGTATGGTGATCTCTCTCTCTCTCTGTCACTGATGGAGGTGTGTGAGTGTGGTGATCTCTCTCACTCGTTGATGGAGGTGTGTGAGTATGGTTATCTCTCTCTCCTTCAGTGACTGATGGAGGTGTGTGAGTGTGGTGATCTCTCTCTCTCTCAGTCACTGATGGAGGTGTGTGAGTGTGGTGATCTCTCTCTCTCAGACACTAAAGGAGTTGTGTGAGTGTGGTGATCTCTCTCAGTCACTGTTGGAGGTGTGTGAGTGTGGTGATCTCTCTCTCTCAGTCACTGATGGAGGTGTGTGAGTGTGGTGAACTCTCTCCCTCTCAGTCACTGATGGAGATGTGTGAGTGCAGTGATTTCTCTCTCAGTCACTGATGGAGGTGTGTGAGTGTGGTGATCTCTCTCTCTCTCAGTCATTGTTGGAGGTGTGTGAGTGTGGTGATCTCTCTCTCTCACTCGCTGATGGAGGTGTGTGAGTGTGGTGATCTCTCTCTCTCTCAGTCACTGATGGAGTTGTTTGAGTGTGGTGATCTCTCTCTCTCTCTCACTCTCTAATGGAGGTGTGTGTGTGTGGTGATCTCTCTCTCTCAGTCACTGATGGAGTTGTGTGAGTGTGGTGATCTCTCTCTCTTAGTCACTAATGGAGGTGTGTGAGTGTGGTGATCTCTCTCTCTCTCAGTCACTGATGGAGGTGTGTGAGTGTAGTGATTTCTCTCTCAGTCACTGATGGAGGTTTGTGAGTGTGGTGATCTCTCTCTCTCTCAGTCATTGTTGGAGATGTGTGAGTGTGGTGATCTCTCTCTCTCACTCGCAGATGGAGGTGTGTGAGTGTGGTGATCTCTCTCTCTCTCAGTCACTGATGGAGTTGTGTGAGTGTGGTGATCTCTCTCTCTCAGTCACTAATGGAGGTGTGTGAGTGTGGTCATCTCTCTCTCTCTCTCAGTCACTGATGGAGGTGTGGGAGTGTGGTGATCTCTCTCACTCGTTGATGGAGGTGTGTGAGTGTGGTAATCTCTCTCTCTCTCTCGCTGATGGAGGTGTGTGAGTGTGGTGATCTCTCTCACTCGCTGATGGAGGTGTGTGAGTGTGGTGATCTCTCTCTCTCTCACTTGCTGATGCAGATGTGTGAGTGTGGTGATCTCTCTCTCTCTCAGTCAGTGATGGAGGTGTGTGAGTGTGGTGATCTCTCTCTCTCTGAGTCACTGATGGAGGTGTATGAGTGTGGTGATCTCTCTCTCTCTCACTCACTGATGGAGGTGTGTGAGTGTGGTGATCTCTCTCTCTCTCACTCGCTGATAGAGGTGTGTGAGTGTGGTGATCTCTCTCTCTCTCAGTCACTGATGGAGGTGTGTGAGTGTGGTGATCTCTCTCTCTCTGAGTGACTGATGGAGGTGTGTGAGTGTGGTGATCTCTCTCTCTCAGTCACTGATGGAGGTGTGTGAGTGTGGTGATCTCACTCTCTCAGTCACTGTTGGAGGTGTGTGTGTGTGGTGATCTCTCTCAGTCACTAATGGAGGTATGTGAGTGTGGTCATCTCTCTGTCTCTCTCAGTCACTGATGGAGGTGTGTGAGTGTGGTGATCTCTCTCACTCGTTGATGGAGTTGTGTGAGTGTGGTTATCTCTTTCTCTCTCTCGCTGATGGAGGTGTGTGAGTGTGGTGATCTCTCTCTCTCTCACCCGCTGATGGAGGTGTGTGAGTGTGGTGATCTCTCTCTCTCTCAGTCAGTGACGGAGGTGTGCGAGTGTGGTGATCTCTCTCTCTCTGAGTCACTGATGGAGGTGTGTGAGTGTGGTGATCTCTCTCTCCCTCACTCGCTTATGGAGGTGTGTGAGTGTGGTGATCTCTCTCTCTCTCACTCGCTGATGGAGGTGTGTGAGTGTGGTGATCTCTTTCTCTCTCAGTTACTGATGGAGGTGTGTGAGTCTGGTGATCTCTCTGTCTCTGCGTCACTGATAGAGGTGTGTTAGTGTGGTGATCTCTCTCTCTCTCAGTCACTGATGGAGGCGTGTGAGTGTGGTCATCTCTCTCTCTCTCTCAGTCACTGATGGAGATGTGTCAGTGTGGTGATCTCTCTCTCCTAGTCACAAATGGAGGTGTGTGAGCGCGGTGATATCTCTCTCTCGCTCGCAGATGGAGGTGTGTGGGTGTGGTGATATCTCTCTCTCTCTGTCACTGATGGAGGTGTGTGAGTGTGGTGATCTCTCTCTCTCAGTCACTAAAGGAGGTGTGTGAGTGTGGTGATCTCTCTCTCTCTCAGTCACTGTTGGAGGTGTGTGAGTGTGGTGATCTCTCTCTCTCACTCGCTGATGGAGCTGTGTGAGTGTGGTGATCTCTCTCTCTCTCAGTCACTGATGGAGTTGTTTGAGTGTGGTGATCTCTCTCTCTCTCTCACTCTCTGATGGAGGCGTGTGAGTGTGGTGATCTCTCTCTCTCAGTCACTGATGGAGTTGTGTGAGTGTGGTGATCTCTCTCTCTCGGTCACTAAAGGAGGTGTGTGCGTGTGGCGATCTCTCTCTCTCTCAGTCACTGCTGGAGGTGTGTGAGTGTGGTGATCTCTCTCTCTCACTCGCTGATGGAGGTGTGTGAGTGTGGTGATCTCTCTCTCTCTCAGTCATTGATGGAGTTGTGTGAGTGTGTTGATCTCTCTCTCTCTCACTCTCTGATGGAGGTGTGTGAGTATGGTGATCTCTCTCTCTCTGTCACTGATGGAGGTGTGTGAGTGTGGTGATCTCTCTCACTCGTTGATGGAGGTGTGTGAGTATGGTTATCTCTCTCTCCTTCAGTGACTGATGGAGGTGTGTGAGTGTGGTCATCTCTTTCTCTCAGTCACTGATGGAGGTGTGTGAGTGTGGTGATCTCTCTCTCTCAGACACTAAAGGAGTTGTGTGAGTGTGGTGATCTCTCTCAGTCACTGTTGGAGGTGTGTGAGTGTGGTGATCTCTCTCTCTCAGTCACTGATGGAGGTGTGTGAGTGTGGTGAACTCTCTCCCTCTCAGTCACTGATGGAGATGTGTGAGTGCAGTGATTTCTCTCTCAGTCACTGATGGAGATGTGTGAGTGCAGTGATTTCTCTCTCAGTCACTGATGGAGGTGTGTGAGTGTGGTGATCTCTCTCTCTCTCAGTCATTGTTGGAGGTGTGTGAGTGTGGTGATCTCTCTCTCTCACTCGCTGATGGAGGTGTGTGGGTGTGGTGATCTCTCTCTCTCTCAGTCACTGATGGAGTTGTTTGAGTGTGGTGATCTCTCTCTCTCTCTCACTCTCTAATGGAGGTGTGTGTGTGTGGTGATCTCTCTCTCTCAGTCACTGATGGAGTTGTGTGAGTGTGGTGATCTCTCTCTCTTAGTCACTAATGGAGGTGTGTGAGTGTGGTGATCTCTCTCTCTCTCAGTCACTGATGGAGGTGTGTGAGTGTGGTGAACTCTCTCCCTCTCAGTCACTGATGGAGATGCGTGAGTGTAGTGATTTCTCTCTCAGTCACTGATGGAGGATTGTGAGTGTGGTGATCTCTCTCTCTCTCAGTCATTGTTGGCGGTGTGTGAGTGTGGTGATCTCTCTCTCTCACTCACTAATGGAGGTGTGTGAGTGTGGTCATCTCTCTCTCTCTCTCAGTCACTGATGGAGGTGTGTGAGTGTGGTGATCTCTCTCACTCGTTGATGGAGGTGTGTGAGTGTGGTAATCTCTCTCTCTCTCTCGCTGATGGAGGTGTGTGAGTGTGGTGATCTCTCTCACTCGCTGATGGAGGTGTGTCAGTGTGGTGATCTCTCTCTCTCCCACTTGCTGATGCAGATGTGTGAGTGTGGTGATCTCTCTCTCTCTCAGTCAGTGATGGAGGTGTGTGAGTGTGGTGATCTCTCTCTCTCTGAGTCACTGATGGAGGTGTATGAGTGTGGTGATCTCTCTCTCTCTCACTCACTATTGGAGGTGTGTGAGTGTGGTGATCTCTCTCTCTCTCACTCGCTGATAGAGGTGTGTGAGTGTGGTGATCTCTCTCTCTCTCAGTTACTGATGGAGGTGTGTGAGTGTGGTGATCTCTCTCTCTCTCAGTCAGTGACGGAGGTGTGCGAGTGTGGTGATCTCTCTCTCTCTGAGTCACTGATGGAGGTGTGTGAGTGTGGTGATCTCTCTCTCCCTCACTCGCTTATGGAGGTGTGTGAGTGTGGTGATCTCTCTCTCTCTCACTCGCTGATGGAGGTGTGTGAGTGTGGTGATCTCTTTCTCTCTCAGTTACTGATGGAGGTGTGTGAGTCTGGTGATCTCTCTGTCTCTGCGTCACTGATAGAGGTGTGTTAGTGTGGTGATCTCTCTCTCTCTCAGTCACTGATGGAGGCGTGTGAGTGTGGTCATCTCTCTCTCTCTCTCAGTCACTGATGGAGATGTGTCAGTGTGGTGATCTCTCTCTCCTAGTCACAAATGGAGGTGTGTGAGTGCGGTGATATCTCTCTCTCGCTCGCAGATGGAGGTGTGTGGGTGTGGTGATATCTCTCTCTCTCTGTCACTGATGGAGGTGTGTGAGTGTGGAGATCTCTCTCTCTCAGTCACTAAAGGAGGTGTGTGAGTGTGGTGATCTCTCTCTCTCTCAGTCACTGTTGGAGGTGTGTGAGTGTGGTGATCTCTCTCTCTCACTCGCTGATGGAGCTGTGTGAGTGTGGTGATCTCTCTCTCTCTCAGTCACTGATGGAGTTGTTTGAGTGTGGTGATCTCTCTCTCTCTCTCACTCTCTGATGGAGGTGTGTGAGTGTGGTGATCTCTCTCTCTCAGTCACTGATGGAGTTGTGTGAGTGTGGTGATCTCTCTCTCTCGGTCACTAAAGGAGGTGTGTGCGTGTGGCGATCTCTCTCTCTCTCAGTCACTGCTGGAGGTGTGTGAGTGTGGTGATCTCTCTCTCTCACTCGCTGATGGAGGTGTGTGAGTGTGGTGATCTCTCTCTCTCTCAGTCATTGATGGAGTTGTGTGAGTGTGTTGATCTCTCTCTCTCTCACTCTCTGATGGAGGTGTGTGAGTATGGTGATCTCTCTCTCTCTGTCACTGATGGAGGTGTGTGAGTGTGGTGATCTCTCTCACTCGTTGATGGAGGTGTGTGGGTATGGTTATCTCTCTCTCCTTCAGTGACTGATGGAGGTGTGTGAGTGTGGTCATCTCTCTCTCTCAGTCACTGATGGAGGTGTGTGAGTGTGGTGATCTCTCTCTCTCAGACACTAAAGGAGTTGTGTGAGTGAGGTGATCTCTCTCAGTCACTGTTGGAGGTGTGTGAGTGTGGTGATCTCTCTCTCTCAGTCACTAATGGAGGTGTGTGAGTATGGTGATCTCTCTCTCTCTCTGTCACTGATGGAGGTGTGTGAGTGTGGTGATCTCTCTCACTCGTTGATGGAGGTGTGTGAGTATGGTTATCTCTCTCTCCTTCAGTGACTGATGGAGGTGTGTGAGTGTGGTCATCTCTCTCTCTCTCAGTCACTGATGGAGGTGTGTGAGTGTGGTGATCTCTCTCTCTCAGACACTAAAGGAGTTGTGTGAGTGTGGTGATCTCTCTCAGTCACTGTTGGAGGTGTGTGAGTGTGGTGATCTCTCTCTCTCAGTCACTGATGGAGGTGTGTGAGTGTGGTGAACTCTCTCCCTCTCAGTCACTGATGGAGATGTGTGAGTGCAGTGATTTCTCTCTCAGTCACTGATGGAGGTGTGTGAGTGTGGTGATCTCTCTCTCTCTCAGTCATTGTTGGAGGTGTGTGAGTGTGGTGATCTCTCTCTCTCACTCGCTGATGGAGGTGTGTGAGTGTGGTGATCTCTCTCTCTCTCAGTCACTGATGGAGTTGTTTGAGTGTGGTGATCTCTCTCTCTCTCTCACTCTCTAATGGAGGTGTGTGTGTGTGGTGATCTCTCTCTCTCAGTCACTGATGGAGTTGTGTGAGTGTAGTGATCTCTCTCTCTTAGTCACTAATGGAGGTGTGTGAGTGTGGTGATCTCTCTCTCTCTCAGTTACTGATGGAGGTGTGTGAGTGTAGTGATTTCTCTCTCAGTCACTGATGGAGGTTTGTGAGTGTGGTGATCTCTCTCTCTCTCAGTCATTGTTGGAGATGTGTGAGTGTGGTGATCTCTCTCTCTCACTCGCAGATGGAGGTGTGTGAGTGTGGTGATCTCTCTCTCTCTCAGTCACTGATGGAGGTGTGTGAGTGTGGTGATCTCTCTCTCTCTCTCAGTCACTGATGGAGGTGTGGGAGTGTGGTGATCTCTCTCACTCGTTGATGGAGGTGTGTGAGTGTGGTAATCTCTCTCTCTCTCTCGCTGATGGAGGTGTGTGAGTGTGGTGATCTCTCTCACTCGCTGATGGAGGTGTGTGAGTGTGGTGATCTCTCTCTCTCTCACTTGCTGATGCAGATGTGTGAGTGTGGTGATCTCTCTCTCTCTCAGTCAGTGATGGAGGTGTGTGAGTGTGGTGATCCCTCTCTCTCTGAGTCACTGATGGAGGTGTATGAGTGTGGTGATCTCTCTCTCTCACTCACTGATGGAGGTGTGTGAGTGTGGTGATCTCTCTCTCTCTCACTCGCTGATAGAGGGTGTGTGAGTGTGGTGATCTCTCTCTCTCTCAGTCACTGATGGAGGTGTGTGAGTGTGGTGATCTCTCTCTCTCTGAGTGACTGATGGAGGTGTGTGAGTGTGGTGATCTCTCTCTCTCAGTCACTGATGGAGGTGTGTGAGTGTGGTGATCTCACTCTCTCAGTCACTGTTGGAGGTGTGTGTGTGTGGTGATCTCTCTCAGTCACTAATGGAGTTATGTGAGTGTGGTCATCTCTCTGTCTCTCTCAGTCACTGATGGAGGTGTGTGAGTGTGGTGATCTCTCTCACTCGTTGATGGAGTTGTGTGAGTGTGGTTATCTCTTTCTCTCTCTCGCTGATGGAGGTGTGTGAGTGTGGTGATCTCTCTCTCTCTCACCCGCTGATGGAGGTGTGTGAGTGTGGTGATCTCTCTCTCTCTAACTTGCTGATGGAGATGTGTGAGTGTGGTGATCTCTCTCTCTCTCAGTCAGTGACGGAGGTGTGCGAGTGTGGTGATCTCTCTCTCTCTGAGTCACTGATGGAGGTGTGTGAGTGTGGTGATCTCTCTCTCCCTCACTCGCTTATGGAGGTGTGTGAGTGTGGTGATCTCTCTCTCTCTCACTCGCTGATGGAGGTGTGTGAGTGTGGTGATCTCTTTCTCTCTCAGTTACTGATGGAGGTGTGTGAGTCTGGTGATCTCTCTGTCTCTGCGTCACTGATAGAGGTGTGTTAGTGTGGTGATCTCTCTCTCTCTCAGTCACTGATGGAGGCGTGTGAGTGTGGTCATCTCTCTCTCTCTCTCAGTCACTGATGGAGATGTGTCAGTGTGGTGATCTCTCTCTCCTAGTCACAAATGGAGGTGTGTGAGCGCGGTGATATCTCTCTCTCGCTCGCAGATGGAGGTGTGTGGGTGTGGTGATATCTCTCTCTCTCTGTCACTGATGGAGGTGTGTGAGTGTGGTGATCTCTCTCTCTCAGTCACTAAAGGAGGTGTGTGAGTGTGGTGATCTCTCTCTCTCTCAGTCACTGTTGGAGGTGTGTGAGTGTGGTGATCTCTCTCTCTCACTCGCTGATGGAGCTGTGTGAGTGTGGTGATCTCTCTCTCTCTCAGTCACTGATGGAGTTGTTTGAGTGTGGTGATCTCTCTCTCTCTCTCACTCTCTGATGGAGGTGTGTGAGTGTGGTGATCTCTCTCTCTCAGTCACTGATGGAGTTGTGTGAGTGTGGTGATCTCTCTCTCTCGGTCACTAAAGGAGGTGTGTGCGTGTGGCGATCTCTCTCTCTCTCAGTCACTGCTGGAGGTGTGTGAGTGTGGTGATCTCTCTCTCTCACTCGCTGATGGAGGTGTGTGAGTGTGGTGATCTCTCTCTCTCTCAGTCATTGATGGAGTTGTGTGAGTGTGTTGATCTCACTCTCTCTCACTCTCTGATGGAGGTGTGTGAGTATGGTGATCTCTCTCTCTCTGTCACTGATGGAGGTGTGTGAGTGTGGTGATCTCTCTCACTCGTTGATGGAGGTGTGTGAGTATGGTTATCTCTCTCTCCTTCAGTGACTGATGGAGGTGTGTGAGTGTGGTCATCTCTCTCTCTCAGTCACTGATGGAGGTGTGTGAGTGTGGTGATCTCTCTCTCTCAGACACTAAAGGAGTTGTGTGAGTGTGGTGATCTCTCTCAGTCACTGTTGGAGGTGTGTGAGTGTGGTGATCTCTCTCTCTCAGTCACTGATGGAGGTGTGTGAGTGTGGTGAACTCTCTCCCTCTCAGTCACTGATGGAGATGTGTGAGTGCAGTGATTTCTCTCTCAGTCACTGATGGAGGTGTGTGAGTGTGGTGATCTCTCTCTCTCTCAGTCATTGTTGGAGGTGTGTGAGTGTGGTGATCTCTCTCTCTCACTCGCTGATTGAGGTGTGTGAGTGTGGTGATCTCTCTCTCTCTCAGTCACTGATGGAGTTGTTTGAGTGTGGTGATCTCTCTCTCTCTCTCACTCTCTAATGGAGGTGTGTGTGTGTGGTGATCTCTCTCTCTCAGTCACTGATGGAGTTGTGTGAGTGTGGTGATCTCTCTCTCTTAGTCACTAATGGAGGTGTGTGAGTGTGGTGAACTCTCTCTCTCTCAGTCACTGATGGAGGTGTGTGAGTGTGGTGAACTCTCTCCCTCTCAGTCACTGATGGAGAAGCGTGAGTGTAGTGATTTCTCTCTCAGTCACTGATGGAGGGTTTGTGAGTGTGGTGATCTCTCTCTCTCTCAGTCATTGTTGGAGGTGTGTGAGTGTGGTGATCTCTCTCTCTCACTCACTAATGGAGGTGTGTGAGTGTGGTCATCTCTCTCTCTCTCTCAGTCACTGATGGAGGTGTGTGAGTGTGGTGATCTCTCTCACTCGTTGATGGAGGTGTGTGAGTGTGGTAATCTCTCTCTCTCTCGCTGATGGAGGTGTGTGAGTGTGGTGATCTCTCTCACTCGCTGATGGAGGTGTGTGAGTGTGGTGATTTCTCTCTCTTTCACTTGCTGATGCAGATGTGTGAGTGTGGTGATCTCTCTCTCTCTCAGTCAGTGATGGAGGTGTGTGAGTGTGGTAATCTCTCTCTCTCTGAGTCACTGATGGAGGTGTATGAGTGTGGTGATCTCTCTCTCTCTCACTCACTATTGGAGGTGTGTGAGTGTGGTGATCTCTCTCTCTCTCACTCGCTGATAGAGGTGTGTGAGTGTGGTGATCTCTCTCTCTCTCAGTTACTGATGGAGGTGTGTGAGTGTGGTGATCTCTCTCTCTCTCAGTCACTGATGGAGGTGTGTGAGTGTGGTGATCTCTCTCTTTCTCAGTCACTGATGGAGGTGTGTGAGTGTGGTCATCTCTCTCTCTCTCTCTCAGTCACGGATGGAGATGTGTGAGTGTGGTGATCTCTCTCTCCTAGACACTAATGGAGGTGTGTGAGCGTGGTGATCTCTCTCTCTCACTCGCAGATGGAGGTGTGTGGGTGTGGTGATATCTCTCTCTCTCAGTCTCTGATGGAGGTGTGTGACTGTGGTGAACTCTCTCTCTCTCAGTCACTGATGGAGGTGTGTGAGTGTGGTGATCTCTCTCTCTCTGAGTGACTGATGGAGGTGTGTGAGTGTGGTGATCTCTCTCTCTCAGTCACTGATGGAGGTGTGTGAGTGTGGTGATCTCTCTCTCTCTCAGTCACTGTTGGAGGTTTGTGAGTGTGGTGATCTCTCTCTCTCTCTCTCTCACTCGCTGATGCAAGTTTGTGAGTCTGGTGATCTCTCTCTCTCAGTCACTGATGGAGGTGTGTGAGTGTGCTGATCTCTCTCTCTCAGTCACTAAAGGAGTTGTGTGAGTGTGGTGATCTCTCTCTCTCTCAGTCACTGTTGGAGGTGTGTGTGTGTGGTGATCTCTCTCAGTCACTGATGGGGTTGTGTGAGTGTGGTGATCTCTCTCTCTCAGTCACTAATGGAGGTGTGTGAGTGTGGTCATCTCTCTGTCTCTCTCAGTCACTAATGGAGGTGTGTGAGTGTGGTGTTCTCTCTCACTCGTTGATGGAGGTGTGTGAGTGTAGTTATCTCTCTCTCTCTCTCGCTGATGGAGGTGTGTGAGTGTGGTGATCTCTCTCTCTCTCACTCGCTGATGGAGGTGTGTGAGTGTGGTGATCTCTCTCTCTCTTCCTCGCTGATGGAGGTGTGTGAGTGTGGTGATCACTCTCTCTCTCAGTCACTAAAGGAGGTTTGTGAGTGTGGTGATCTCTCTATCTCAGTCACTGATGGAGGTGTGTGAGTGTGGTCATCTCTCTCTCTCTCTCAGTCACTGATGGAGGTGTGTGAGTGTGGTGATCTCTCTCACTCGTTGATGGAGGTGCGTGAGTGTGGTAATCTCTCTCTCTATCTCGCTGATGGAGGTGTGTGAGTGTGGTGATCTCTCTCACTCGCTGATGGAGTTGTGTGAGTGTGGTGATCTCTCTCTCTCTCACTTGCTGATGCAGATGTGTGAGTGTGGTGATCTCTCTCTCTCTCAGTCAGTGATGGAGGTGTGTGAGTGTGGTGATATCTCTCTCTCTGAGTCACTGATAGAGGTGTATGAGTGTGGTGATCTCTCTCTCTCTCACTCACTGATGGAGGTGTGTGAGTGTGGTGATCTCTCTCTCTCTCACTCGCTGATAGAGGTGTGTGAGTGTGGTGATCTCTCTCTCTCTCAGTCACTGATGGAGGTGTGTGAGTGTGGTGATCTCTCTCTCTCTGAGTGACTGATGGAGGTGTGTGAGTGTGGGGATCTCTCTCTCTCAGTCACTGATGGAGGTGTGTGAGTGTGGTGATCACTCTCTCTCTCAGTCACTGTTGGAGGTGTGTGTGTGTGGTGATCTCTCTCACTCACTGATGGAGTTGTGTGACTGTGTTGATCTCTCTCTCTCAGTCACTAATGGAGGTGTGTGAGTGTGGTCATCTCTCTGTCTCTCTCAGTCACTGATGGAGGTGTGTGAGTGTGGTGATCTCTCTCACTCGTTGATGGAGTTGTGTGAGTGTGGTTATCTCTTTCTCTCTCTCGCTGATGGAGGTGTGTGAGTGTGGTGATCTCTCTCTCTCTCACCCGCTGATGGAGGTGTGTGAGTGTGGTGATCTCTCTCTCTCTAACTTGCTGATGGAGATGTGTGAGTGTGGTGATCTCTCTCTCTCTCAGTCAGTGACGGAGGTGTGCGAGTGTGGTGATCTCTCTCTCTCTGAGTCACTGATGGAGGTGTGTGAGTGTGGTGATCTCTCTCTCCCTCACTCGCTTATGGAGGTGTGTGAGTGTGGTGATCTCTCTCTCTCTCACTCGCTGATGGAGGTGTGTGAGTGTGGTGATCTCTTTCTCTCTCAGTTACTGATGGAGGTGTGTGAGTCTGGTGATCTCTCTGTCTCTGCGTCACTGATAGAGGTGTGTTAGTGTGGTGATCTCTCTCTCTCTCAGTCACTGATGGAGGCCTGTGAGTGTGGTCATCTCTCTCTCTCTCTCAGTCACTGATGGAGATGTGTCAGTGTGGTGATCTCTCTCTCCTAGTCACAAATGGAGGTGTGTGAGCGCGGTGATCTCTCTCTCTCGCTCGCAGATGGAGGTGTGTGGGTGTGGTGATATCTCTCTCTCTCTGTCACTGATGGAGGTGTGTGAGTGTGGTGATCTCTCTCTCTCAGTCACTAAAGGAGGTGTGTGCGTGTGGCGATCTCTCTGTCTCTCAGTCACTGCTGGAGGTGTGTGAGTGTGGTCATCTCTCTCTCTCTCAGTCACTGATGGAGGTGTGTGAGTGTGGTGATCTCTCTCTCTCAGACACTAAAGGAGTTGTGTGAGTGTGGTCATCTCTCTCAGTCACTGTTGGAGGTGTGTGAGTGTGGTGATCTCTCTCTCTCAGTCACTGATGGAGGTGTGTGAGTGTGGTGAACTCTCTCCCTCTCAGTCACTGATGGAGATGTGTGAGTGCAGTGATTTCTCTCTCAGTCACTGATGGAGGTGTGTGAGTGTGGTGATCTCTCTCTCTCTCAGTCATTGTTGGAGGTGTGTGAGTGTGGTGATCTCTCTCTCTCACTCGCTGATGGAGGTGTGTGAGTGTGGTCATCTCTCTCTCTCTCAGTCACTGATGGAGTTGTTTGAGTGTGGTGATCTCTCTCTCTCTCTCACTCTCTAATGGAGGTGTGTGTGTGTGGTGATCTCTCTCTCTCAGTCACTGATGGAGTTGTGTGAGTGTGGTGGTCTCTCTCTCTTAGTCACTAATGGAGGTGTGTGAGTGTGGTGATCTCTCTCTCTCTCAGTCACTGATGGAGGTGTGTGAGTGTGGTGAACTCTCTCCCTCTCAGTCACTGATGGAGATGTGTGAGTGTAGTGATTTCTCTCTCAGTCACTGATGGAGGTTTGTGTGTGTGGTGATCTCTCTCTCTCAGTCACTGATGGAGTTGTGTGAGTGTGGTGATCTCTCTCTCTCAGTCACTAATGGAGGTGTGTGAGTGTGGTCATCTCTCTCTCTCTCTCAGTCACTGATGGAGGTGTGTGAGTGTGGTGATCTCTGTCACTCGTTGATGAAGGTGTGTGAGTGTGGTAATCTCTCTCTCTCTCTCGCTGATGGAGGTGTGTGAGTGTGGTGATCTCTCTCTCTCAGTCACTGATGGAGGTGTGTGAGTGTGGTGAACTCTCTCCCTCTCAGTCACTGATGGAGATGTGTGAGTGCAGTGATTTCTCTCTCAGTCACTGATGGAGGTGTGTGAGTGTGGTGATCTCTCTCTCTCTCAGTCATTGTTGGAGGTGTGTGAGTGTGGTGATCTCTCTCTCTCACTCGCTGATGGAGGTGTGTGAGTGTGGTCATCTCTCTCTCTCTCAGTCACTGATGGAGTTGTTTGAGTGTGGTGATCTCTCTCTCTCTCTCACTCTCTAATGGAGGTGTGTGTGTGTGGTGATCTCTCTCTCTCAGTCACTGATGGAGTTGTGTGAGTGTGGTGGTCTCTCTCTCTTAGTCACTAATGGAGGTGTGTGAGTGTGGTGATCTCTCTCTCTCTCAGTCACTGATGGAGGTGTGTGAGTGTGGTGAACTCTCTCCCTCTCAGTCACTGATGGAGATGTGTGAGTGTAGTGATTTCTCTCTCAGTCACTGATGGAGGTTTGTGTGTGTGGTGATCTCTCTCTCTCAGTCACTGATGGAGTTGTGTGAGTGTGGTGATCTCTCTCTCTCAGTCACTAATGGAGGTGTGTGAGTGTGGTCATCTCTCTCTCTCTCTCAGTCACTGATGGAGGTGTGTGAGTGTGGTGATCTCTGTCACTCGTTGATGAAGGTGTGTGAGTGTGGTAATCTCTCTCTCTCTCTCGCTGATGGAGGTGTGTGAGTGTGGTGATCTCTCTCACTCGCTGATGGAGGTGTGTGAGTGTGGTGATCTCTCTCTCTCTCACTCACTTATGGAGGTGTGTGAGTGTGGTGATCTCTCTCTCTCTCACTCGCTGATAGAGGTGTGTGAGTGTGGTGATCTCTCTCTCTCTCAGTTACTGACGGAGGTGTGTGAGTGTGGTGATATCTCTCTCTCTCAGTCACTGATGGAGGTGTGTGACTGTGGTGAACTCTCTCTCTCTCAGTCACTGATGGAGGTGTGTGAGTGTGGTGATCTCTCTCTCTCTGAGTGACTGATGGAGGTGTGTGAGTGTGGTGATCTCTCTCTCTCAGTCACTGATGGAGGTGTGTGAGTGTGGTGATCTCTCTCTCTCTCAGTCACTGTTGGAGGTTTGTGAGTGTGGTGATCTCTCTCTCTCTCTCTCACTCGCTGATGCAGGTTTGTGAGTCTGGTGATCTCTCTCTCTCTCAGTCACTGATGGAGGTGTGTGAGTGTGCTGATCTCTCTCTCTCAGTCACTAAAGGAGTTGTGTGAGTGTGGTGATCTCTCTCTCTCTCTGTCACTGTTGGAGGTGTGTGTGTGTGGTGATCTCTCTCAGTCACTGATGGGGTTGTGTGAGTGTGGTGATCTCTCTCTCTCAGTCACTAATGGAGGTGTGTGAGTGTGGTCATCTCTCTGTCTCTCTCAGTCACTGATGGAGGTGTGTGAGTGTGGTGACCTCTCTCACTCGTTGATGGAGGTGTGTGAGTGTAGTTATCTCTCTCTCTCTCTCGCTGATGGAGGTGTGTGAGTGTGGTGATCTCTCTCTCTCTCACTCGCTGATGGAGGTGTGTGAGTGTGGTGATCTCTCTCTCTCTTACTCGCTGATGGAGGTGTGTGAGTGTGGTGATCTCTCTCTCTCTCAGTCACTAAAGGAGGTTTGTGAGTGTGGTGATCTCTCTCTCTCAGTCACTGATGGAGGTGTGTGAGTGTGGTGATCTCTCTCACTCGCTGATGGAGGTGTGTGAGTGTGGTGATCTCTCACTCTCTCACTCGCTGATGGAGATGTCTGAGTGTGGTGATCTCTCTGTCTCAGTCAGTGATGGAGGTGTGTGAGTGTGGTGACGTCTCTCTCTCTCAGTCACTGATGGAGATGTGTGAGTGTGGTGATCTCTCTCTCCTAGTCACTAATGGAGGTGTGTGAGCGTGGTGATCTCTCTCTCTCACTCGCAGATGGAGATGTGTGAGTGTGGTGATCTCTCTCTCTCAGTCACTGATGGAGGTTTGTGAGTGTGCTGATCTCTCTCTCTCTCTCTCTGACTCGCTGATGGAGGTGTGTGAGTGTGGTGATCTCTCTCTCTCTCAGTCACTGATGGAGTTGTTTGAGTGTGGTGATCTCTCTCTCTCTCTCTCACTCGCTGATGCCGGTGTGTGAGTGTGCTGATCTCTCTCTCTCAGTCACTAAAGGAGTTGTGTGAGTCTGGTGATCTCTCTCTCTCTCTGTCACTGTTGGAGGTGTGTGTGTGTGGTGATCTCTCTCAGTCACTGATGGGGTTGTGTGAGTGTGGTGATCTCTCTCTCTCAGTCACTAATGGAGGTGTGTGAGTGTGGTCATCTCTCTGTCTCTCTCAGTCACTGATGGAGGTGTGTGAGTGTGGTGATCTCTCTCACTCGTTGATGGAGGTGTGTGAGTGTATTTATCTCTCTCTCTCTCTCGCTGATGGAGGTGTGTGAGTGTGGTGATCTCTCTCTCTCTCACTCGCTGATGGAGGTGTGTGAGTGTGGTGATCTCTCTCTCTCTTACTCGCTGATGGAGGTGTGTGAGTGTGGTGATCTCTCTCTCTCTCAGTCACTAAAGGAGGTTTGTGAGTGTGGTGATCTCTCTCTCTCAGTCACTGATGGAGGTGTGTGAGTGTGGTGATCTCTCTCTCTCGCTGATGGAGGTGTGTGAGTGTGGTGATCTCTCTCTCTCTCTCTCGCTGATGGAGGTGTGTGAGTGTGGTGACGTCTCTCTCTCTCAGTCACTGATGGAGGTGTGAGTGTGGTGATCTCTCTCTCCTAGTCACTAATGGAGGTGTGTGAGCGTGGTGATCTCTCTCTCTCACTCGCAGATGGAGGTGTGTGAGTGTGGTGATCTCTCTCTCTCAGTCACTGATGGAGGTTTGTGAGTGTGCTGATCTCTCTCTCTCTCTCTCTGACTCGCTGATGGAGGTGTGTGAGTGTGGTGATCTCTCTTTCTCTCAGTCAGTGATGGAGTTGTTTGAGTGTGGTGATCTCTCTCTCTCTCTCTCACTCGCTGATGCAGGTTTGTGAGTCTGGTGATCTCTCTCTCTCTCAGTCACTGATGGAGGTGCGTGAGTGTGCTGATCTCTCTCTCTCAGTCACTAAAGGAGGTGTGTGAGTGTGGTGATCTCTCTCTCTCTCAGTCACTGATGGAGTTGTGTGAGTGTGGTGATCTCTCTCTCTCAGTCACTAATGGAGGTGTGTGAGTGTGGTCATCTCTCTGTCTCTCTCAGTCACTGATGGAGGTGTGTGAGTGTGGTGATCTCTCTCACTCGTTGATGGAGGTGTGTGAGTGTGGTTATCTCTCTCTCTCTCTCGCTGATGGAGGTGTGTGAGTGTGGTGATCTCTCTCTCTCACTCGCTGATGGAGGTGTGCGAGTGTGGTGATCTCTCTCTCTCACTCGCTGATGGAGGTGTGTGAGTGTGGTGATCTCTCTCTCTCTCACTTGCTGATGGAGATGTGTGAGTGTGGTGATCGCTCTCTCTCTCTCAGTCAGTGATGGAGGTGTGCGAGTGTGGTGATATCTCTCTCTCTGAGTCACTGATGGAGGTGTGTGAGTGTGGTGATCTCTCTCTCCCTCACTCGCTTATGGAGGTGTGTGAGTGTGGTGATCTCTCTCTCTCTCACTCGCTGATGGAGATGTGTGAGTGTGGTGATCTCTCTCTCTCTCTCAGTCACTGATGGAGGTGTGTGAGTGTGGTGATCTGTCTCTCTCTCAGTCACTGATGGAGCTGTGTGAGTTTGGTGATATCTCTCTCTCTCAGTCACTGATGGAGGTGTGTGAGTGTGGTGATCTCTCTCTCTCTCACTCGCTGATGGAGGTGTGTGAGTGTGGTGATCTCTCTCTCTCTCAGTTACTGATGGAGGTGTGTGAGTCTGGTGATTTCTCTGTCTCTGCGTCACTGATGGAGGTGTGTGAGTGTGGTGATCTCTCTCTCTCTCAGTTACTGATGGAGGTGTGTGAGTGTGGTCATCTCTCTCTCTCTCTCAGTCACTGATGGAGATGTGTGAGTGTGGTGATCTCTTTCTCCTAGTCACTAATGGAGGTGTGTGAGCGTGGTGATCTCTCTCTCTCACTTGCAGATGGAGGTGTGTGGGTGTGGTGATCTCTCTCTCTCTCTCAGTCACTGATGGAGGTGTATGAGTGTGGTGATCTCCATCTCTCTCACACGCTGATGGAGGCTTGTGAGTCTGGTTTTCTCTCTCTCTCTCAGTCACTCATGGAGGTGTGTGAGTGTGGTGATCTCTCCCTCTCAGTCACTAAAGGAGGTGTGTGAGTGTGGTGATCCCTCTCTCTCCCAGTCACTGATGGAGGTGTGTGAGTGTGGCGATATCTCTCTCTCTCAGTCACTGATGGAGGTGTGTGAGTGTGGTGATCTCTCTCTGTCTCAGTCACTGATGGAGGTGTGTGAGTGTGGTGATCTCTCTCTCTCAGTAACTGATGGAGGTGTGTGAGTGTCGTCATCTCTCTCTCTCAGTCACTGATGGAGGTGTGTGCGTGTGGTGATCTCTCTCTCTCTCAGTCACTGATGGAGGTGCGTGAGTGTGCTGATCTCTCTCTCTCAGTCACTAAAGGAGGTGTGTGAGTGTGGTGATCTCTCTCTCTCTCAGTCACTGATGGAGTTGTGTGAGTGTGGTGATCTCTCTCTCTCAGTCACTAATGGAGGTGTGTGAGTGTGGTCATGTCTCTGTCTCTCTCAGTCACTGTTGGAGGTGTGTGAGTGTGGTGATCTCTCTCACTCGTTGATGGAGGTGTGTGAGTGTGGTTATCTCTCTCTCTCTCTCGCTGATGGAGGTGTGCGAGTGTGGTGATCCCTCTCTCTCCCAGTCACTGATGGAGGTGTGTGAGTGTGGTGATCTCTCTCTTTCAGTCACTGATGGAGTTGTGTGAGTGTGGTGATCTCTCTCTCTCAGTCACTAATGGAGGTGTGTGAGTGTGGCGATATCTCTCTCTCTCAGTCACTGATGGAGGTGTGTGAGTGTGGTGATCTCTCTTGCTCAGTCACTGATGGAGGTGTGTGAGTGTGGTGATCTCTCTCTCTCAGTAACTGATGGAGGTGTGTGAGTGTCGTCATCTCTCTCTCTCAGTCACTGATGGAGGTGTGTGCGTGTGGTGATCTCTCTCTCTCTCAGTCACTGATGGAGGTGCGTGAGTGTGCTGATCTCTCTCTCTCAGTCACTAAAGGAGGTGTGTGAGTGTGGTGATCTCTCTCTCTCTCAGTCACTGATGGAGTTGTGTGAGTGTGGTGATCTCTCTCTCTCAGTCACTAATGGAGGTGTGTGAGTGTGGTCATCTCTCTGTCTCTCTCAGTCACTGTTGGAGGTGTGTGAGTGTGGTGATCTCTCTCACTCGTTGATGGAGGTGTGTGAGTGTGGTTATCTCTCTCTCTCTCTCGCTGATGGAGGTGTGCGAGTGTGGTGATCTCTCTCTCTCACTCGCTGATGGAGGTGTGTGAGTGTGGTGATCTCTCTCTCTCTCACTTGCTGATGGAGATGTGTGAGTGTGGTGATCGCTCTCTCTCTCAGTCAGTAATGGAGGTGTGCGAGTGTGGTGATATCTCTCTCTCTGAGTCACTGATGGAGGTGTGTGAGTGTGGTGATCTCTCTCTCCCTCACTCGCTTATGGAGGTGTGTGAGTGTGGTCATCTCTCTCTCTCTCACTCACTGATGGAGATGTGTGAGTGTGGTGATCTCTCTCTCTCTCAGTCACTGATGGAGGTGTGTGAGTGTGGTGATCTGTCTCTCTCTCAGTCACTGATGGAGCTGTGTGAGTTTGGTGATATCTCTCTCTCTCAGTCACTGATGGAGGTGTGTGAGTGTGGTGATCTCTCTCTCTCTCACTCGCTGATGGAGGTGTGTGAGTGTGGTGATCTCTCTCTCTCTCAGTTACTGATGGAGGTGTGTGAGTCTGGTGATTTCTCTGTCTCTGCGTCACTGATGGAGGTGTGTGAGTGTGGTGATCTCTCTCTCTCTCAGTTACTGATGGAGGTGTGTGAGTGTGGTCATCTCTCTCTCTCTCTCAGTCACTGATGGAGATGTGTGAGTGTGGTGATCTCTTTCTCCTAGTCACTAATGGAGGTGTGTGAGCGTGGTGATCTCTCTCTCTCACTTGCTGATGGAGATGTGTGAGTGTGGTGATCTCTCTCTCTCTCAGTCAGTGATGGAGGTGTGTGAGTGTGGTGATCTCTCTCTCTCGCACTCGCTGATAGAGGTGTGTGAGTGTGGTGATCTCTCTCTCTCTCTCAGTCACTGATGGAGGTGTATGAGTGTGGTGATCTCCATCTCTCTCACACGCTGATGGAGGCTTGTGAGTCTGGTTTTCTCTCTCTCTCTCAGTCACTCATGGAGGTGTGTGAGTGTGGTGATCTCTCCCTCTCAGTCACTAAAGGAGGTGTGTGAGTGTGGTGATCCCTCTCTCTCCCAGTTACTGATGGAGTTGTTTGAGTGTGGTGATCTCTCTCTCTCTCTAACTCTCTGATGGAGGTGTGTGAGTGTGGTGATCTCTCTCTCTCAGTCACTGATGGAGTTGTGTGAGTGTGGTGATCTCTCTCTCCGAGTCACTAATGGAGGTGTGTGAGTGTGGCGATATCTCTCTCTCTCAGTCACTGATAGAGGTGTGTGAGTGTGGTGATCTCTCTCTCAGTCGCTGATGGAAGTGTGTGAGTGTGGTGATCTCTCTCTGTTTCAGTCACTGATGGAGGTGTGTGAGTGTGGTGATCTGTCTCTCTCAGTAACTGATGGAGGTGTGTGAGTGTCGTCATCTCTCTCTCTCAGTCACTGATGGAGGTGTGTGCGTGTGGTGATCTCTCTCTCTCTCAGTCACTGATGGAGGTGTGTGAGTGTGGTTATCTCTCTCTCTCTCAGTCACTGATGGAGATGTGTGAGTGCAGTGATTTCTCTCTCAGTCACTGATGGAGGTGTGTGAGTGTGGTGATCTCTCTCTCTCTCAGTCATTGTTGGAGGTGTGTGAGTGTGGTGATCTCTCTCTCTCACTCGCTGATGGAGGTGTGTGAGTGTGGTGATCTCTCTCTCTCTCAGTCACTGATGGAGTTGTTTGAGTGTGGTGATCTCTCTCTCTCTCTCACTCTCTAATGGAGGTGTGTGTGTGTGGTGATCTCTCTCTCTCAGTCACTGATGGAGTTGTGTGAGTGTGGTGGTCTCTCTCTCTTAGTCACTAATGGAGGTGTGTGAGTGTGGTGATCTCTCTCTCTCTCAGTCACTGATGGAGGTGTGTGAGTGTGGTGAACTCTCTCCCTCTCAGTCACTGATGGAGATGTGTGAGTGTAGTGATTTCTCTCTCAGTCACTGATGGAGGTTTGTGTGTGTGGTGATCTCTCTCTCTCAGTCACTGATGGAGTTGTGTGAGTGTGGTGATCTCTCTCTCTCAGTCACTAATGGAGGTGTGTGAGTGTGGTCATCTCTCTCTCTCTCTCAGTCACTGATGGAGGTGTGTGAGTGTGGTGATCTCTGTCACTCGTTGATGAAGGTGTGTGAGTGTGGTAATCTCTCTCTCTCTCTCGCTGATGGAGGTGTGTGAGTGTGGTGATCTCTCTCACTCGCTGATGGAGGTGTGTGAGTGTGGTGATCTCTCTCTCTCTCACTCACTTATGGAGGTGTGTGAGTGTGGTGATCTCTCTCTCTCTCACTCGCTGATAGAGGTGTGTGAGTGTGGTGATCTCTCTCTCTCTCAGTTACTGACGGAGGTGTGTGAGTGTGGTGATATCTCTCTCTCTCAGTCACTGATGGAGGTGTGTGACTGTGGTGAACTCTCTCTCTCTCAGTCACTGATGGAGGTGTGTGAGTGTGGTGATCTCTCTCTCTCTGAGTGACTGATGGAGGTGTGTGAGTGTGGTGATCTCTCTCTCTCAGTCACTGATGGAGGTGTGTGAGTGTGGTGATCTCTCTCTCTCTCAGTCACTGTTGGAGGTTTGTGAGTGTGGTGATCTCTCTCTCTCTCTCTCACTCGCTGATGCAGGTTTGTGAGTCTGGTGATCTCTCTCTCTCTCAGTCACTGATGGAGGTGTGTGAGTGTGCTGATCTCTCTCTCTCAGTCACTAAAGGAGTTGTGTGAGTGTGGTGATCTCTCTCTCTCTCTGTCACTGTTGGAGGTGTGTGTGTGTGGTGATCTCTCTCAGTCACTGATGGGGTTGTGTGAGTGTGGTGATCTCTCTCTCTCAGTCACTAATGGAGGTGTGTGAGTGTGGTCATCTCTCTGTCTCTCTCAGTCACTGATGGAGGTGTGTGAGTGTGGTGACCTCTCTCACTCGTTGATGGAGGTGTGTGAGTGTAGTTATCTCTCTCTCTCTCTCGCTGATGGAGGTGTGTGAGTGTGGTGATCTCTCTCTCTCTCACTCGCTGATGGAGGTGTGTGAGTGTGGTGATCTCTCTCTCTCTTACTCGCTGATGGAGGTGTGTGAGTGTGGTGATCTCTCTCTCTCTCAGTCACTAAAGGAGGTTTGTGAGTGTGGTGATCTCTCTCTCTCAGTCACTGATGGAGGTGTGTGAGTGTGGTGATCTCTCTCACTCGCTGATGGAGGTGTGTGAGTGTGGTGATCTCTCACTCTCTCACTCGCTGATGGAGATGTCTGAGTGTGGTGATCTCTCTGTCTCAGTCAGTGATGGAGGTGTGTGAGTGTGGTGACGTCTCTCTCTCTCAGTCACTGATGGAGATGTGTGAGTGTGGTGATCTCTCTCTCCTAGTCACTAATGGAGGTGTGTGAGCGTGGTGATCTCTCTCTCTCACTCGCAGATGGAGATGTGTGAGTGTGGTGATCTCTCTCTCTCAGTCACTGATGGAGGTTTGTGAGTGTGCTGATCTCTCTCTCTCTCTCTCTGACTCGCTGATGGAGGTGTGTGAGTGTGGTGATCTCTCTCTCTCTCAGTCACTGATGGAGTTGTTTGAGTGTGGTGATCTCTCTCTCTCTCTCTCACTCGCTGATGCCGGTGTGTGAGTGTGCTGATCTCTCTCTCTCAGTCACTAAAGGAGTTGTGTGAGTCTGGTGATCTCTCTCTCTCTCTGTCACTGTTGGAGGTGTGTGTGTGTGGTGATCTCTCTCAGTCACTGATGGGGTTGTGTGAGTGTGGTGATCTCTCTCTCTCAGTCACTAATGGAGGTGTGTGAGTGTGGTCATCTCTCTGTCTCTCTCAGTCACTGATGGAGGTGTGTGAGTGTGGTGATCTCTCTCACTCGTTGATGGAGGTGTGTGAGTGTATTTATCTCTCTCTCTCTCTCGCTGATGGAGGTGTGTGAGTGTGGTGATCTCTCTCTCTCAGTCACTGATGGAGGTGTGTGAGTGTGGTGATCTCTCTCTCTCGCTGATGGAGGTGTGTGAGTGTGGTGATCTCTCTCTCTCTCTCTCGCTGATGGAGGTGTGTGAGTGTGGTGACGTCTCTCTCTCTCAGTCACTGATGGAGGTGTGAGTGTGGTGATCTCTCTCTCCTAGTCACTAATGGAGGTGTGTGAGCGTGGTGATCTCTCTCTCTCACTCGCAGATGGAGGTGTGTGAGTGTGGTGATCTCTCTCTCTCAGTCACTGATGGAGGTTTGTGAGTGTGCTGATCTCTCTCTCTCTCTCTCTGACTCGCTGATGGAGGTGTGTGAGTGTGGTGATCTCTCTTTCTCTCAGTCAGTGATGGAGTTGTTTGAGTGTGGTGATCTCTCTCTCTCTCTCTCACTCGCTGATGCAGGTTTGTGAGTCTGGTGATCTCTCTCTCTCTCAGTCACTGATGGAGGTGCGTGAGTGTGCTGATCTCTCTCTCTCAGTCACTAAAGGAGGTGTGTGAGTGTGGTGATCTCTCTCTCTCTCAGTCACTGATGGAGTTGTGTGAGTGTGGTGATCTCTCTGTCTCTCTCAGTCACTGATGGAGGTGTGTGAGTGTGGTGATCTCTCTCACTCGTTGATGGAGGTGTGTGAGTGTGGTTATCTCTCTCTCTCTCTCGCTGATGGAGGTGTGTGAGTGTGGTGATCTCTCTCTCTCACTCGCTGATGGAGGTGTGCGAGTGTGGTGATCTCTCTCTCTCACTCGCTGATGGAGGTGTGTGAGTGTGGTGATCTCTCTCTCTCTCACTTGCTGATGGAGATGTGTGAGTGTGGTGATCGCTCTCTCTCTCTCAGTCAGTGATGGAGGTGTGCGAGTGTGGTGATATCTCTCTCTCTGAGTCACTGATGGAGGTGTGTGAGTGTGGTGATCTCTCTCTCCCTCACTCGCTTATGGAGGTGTGTGAGTGTGGTGATCTCTCTCTCTCTCACTCGCTGATGGAGATGTGTGAGTGTGGTGATCTCTCTCTCTCTCTCAGTCACTGATGGAGGTGTGTGAGTGTGGTGATCTGTCTCTCTCTCAGTCACTGATGGAGCTGTGTGAGTTTGGTGATATCTCTCTCTCTCAGTCACTGATGGAGGTGTGTGAGTGTGGTGATCTCTCTCTCTCTCACTCGCTGATGGAGGTGTGTGAGTGTGGTGATCTCTCTCTCTCTCAGTTACTGATGGAGGTGTGTGAGTCTGGTGATTTCTCTGTCTCTGCGTCACTGATGGAGGTGTGTGAGTGTGGTGATCTCTCTCTCTCTCAGTTACTGATGGAGGTGTGTGAGTGTGGTCATCTCTCTCTCTCTCTCAGTCACTGATGGAGATGTGTGAGTGTGGTGATCTCTTTCTCCTAGTCACTAATGGAGGTGTGTGAGCGTGGTGATCTCTCTCTCTCACTTGCAGATGGAGGTGTGTGGGTGTGGTGATCTCTCTCTCTCTCTCAGTCACTGATGGAGGTGTATGAGTGTGGTGATCTCCATCTCTCTCACACGCTGATGGAGGCTTGTGAGTCTGGTTTTCTCTCTCTCTCTCAGTCACTCATGGAGGTGTGTGAGTGTGGTGATCTCTCCCTCTCAGTCACTAAAGGAGGTGTGTGAGTGTGGTGATCCCTCTCTCTCCCAGTCACTGATGGAGGTGTGTGAGTGTGGCGATATCTCTCTCTCTCAGTCACTGATGGAGGTGTGTGAGTGTGGTGATCTCTCTCTGTCTCAGTCACTGATGGAGGTGTGTGAGTGTGGTGATCTCTCTCTCTCAGTAACTGATGGAGGTGTGTGAGTGTCGTCATCTCTCTCTCTCAGTCACTGATGGAGGTGTGTGCGTGTGGTGATCTCTCTCTCTCTCAGTCACTGATGGAGGTGCGTGAGTGTGCTGATCTCTCTCTCTCAGTCACTAAAGGAGGTGTGTGAGTGTGGTGATCTCTCTCTCTCTCAGTCACTGATGGAGTTGTGTGAGTGTGGTGATCTCTCTCTCTCAGTCACTAATGGAGGTGTGTGAGTGTGGTCATGTCTCTGTCTCTCTCAGTCACTGTTGGAGGTGTGTGAGTGTGGTGATCTCTCTCACTCGTTGATGGAGGTGTGTGAGTGTGGTTATCTCTCTCTCTCTCTCGCTGATGGAGGTGTGCGAGTGTGGTGATCCCTCTCTCTCCCAGTCACTGATGGAGGTGTGTGAGTGTGGTGATCTCTCTCTTTCAGTCACTGATGGAGTTGTGTGAGTGTGGTGATCTCTCTCTCTCAGTCACTAATGGAGGTGTGTGAGTGTGGCGATATCTCTCTCTCTCAGTCACTGATGGAGGTGTGTGAGTGTGGTGATCTCTCTTGCTCAGTCACTGATGGAGGTGTGTGAGTGTGGTGATCTCTCTCTCTCAGTAACTGATGGAGGTGTGTGAGTGTCGTCATCTCTCTCTCTCAGTCACTGATGGAGGTGTGTGCGTGTGGTGATCTCTCTCTCTCTCAGTCACTGATGGAGGTGCGTGAGTGTGCTGATCTCTCTCTCTCAGTCACTAAAGGAGGTGTGTGAGTGTGGTGATCTCTCTCTCTCTCAGTCACTGATGGAGTTGTGTGAGTGTTGTGATCTCTCTCTCTCAGTCACTAATGGAGGTGTGTGAGTGTGGTCATCTCTCTGTCTCTCTCAGTCACTGTTGGAGGTGTGTGAGTGTGGTGATCTCTCTCACTCGTTGATGGAGGTGTGTGAGTGTGGTTATCTCTCTCTCTCTCTCGCTGATGGAGGTGTGCGAGTGTGGTGATCTCTCTCTCTCACTCGCTGATGGAGGTGTGTGAGTGTGGTGATCTCTCTCTCTCTCACTTGCTGATGGAGATGTGTGAGTGTGGTGATCGCTCTCTCTCTCAGTCAGTAATGGAGGTGTGCGAGTGTGGTGATATCTCTCTCTCTGAGTCACTGATGGAGGTGTGTGAGTGTGGTGATCTCTCTCTCCCTCACTCGCTTATGGAGGTGTGTGAGTGTGGTCATCTCTCTCTCTCTCACTCACTGATGGAGATGTGTGAGTGTGGTGATCTCTCTCTCTCTCAGTCACTGATGGAGGTGTGTGAGTGTGGTGATCTGTCTCTCTCTCAGTCACTGATGGAGCTGTGTGAGTTTGGTGATATCTCTCTCTCTCAGTCACTGATGGAGGTGTGTGAGTGTGGTGATCTCTCTCTCTCTCACTCGCTGATGGAGGTGTGTGAGTGTGGTGATCTCTCTCTCTCTCAGTTACTGATGGAGGTGTGTGAGTCTGGTGATTTCTCTGTCTCTGCGTCACTGATGGAGGTGTGTGAGTGTGGTGATCTCTCTCTCTCTCAGTTACTGATGGAGGTGTGTGAGTGTGGTCATCTCTCTCTCTCTCTCAGTCACTGATGGAGATGTGTGAGTGTGGTGATCTCTTTCTCCTAGTCACTAATGGAGGTGTGTGAGCGTGGTGATCTCTCTCTCTCACTTGCTGATGGAGATGTGTGAGTGTGGTGATCTCTCTCTCTCTCAGTCAGTGATGGAGGTGTGTGAGTGTGGTGATCTCTCTCTCTCGCACTCGCTGATAGAGGTGTGTGAGTGTGGTGATCTCTCTCTCTCTCTCAGTCACTGATGGAGGTGTATGAGTGTGGTGATCTCCATCTCTCTCACACACTGATGGAGGCTTGTGAGTCTGGTTTTCTCTCTCTCTCTCAGTCACTCATGGAGGTGTGTGAGTGTGGTGATCTCTCCCTCTCAGTCACTAAAGGAGGTGTGTGAGTGTGGTGATCCCTCTCTCTCCCAGTTACTGATGGAGTTGTTTGAGTGTGGTGATCTCTCTCTCTCTCTAACTCTCTGATGGAGGTGTGTGAGTGTGGTGATCTCTCTCTCTCAGTCACTGATGGAGTTGTGTGAGTGTGGTGATCTCTCTCTCCGAGTCACTAATGGAGGTGTGTGAGTGTGGCGATATCTCTCTCTCTCAGTCACTGATAGAGGTGTATGAGTGTGGTGATCTCTCTCTCAGTCGCTGATGGAAGTGTGTGAGTGTGGTGATCTCTCTCTGTTTCAGTCACTGATGGAGGTGTGTGAGTGTGGTGATCTGTCTCTCTCAGTAACTGATGGAGGTGTGTGAGTGTCGTCATCTCTCTATCTCAGTCACTGATGGAGGTGTGTGCGTGTGGTGATCTCTCTCTCTCTCAGTCACTGATGGAGGTGTGTGAGTGTGGTTATCTCTCTCTCTCTCAGTCACTGATGGAGGTGTGTGAGTGTGGTGAACTCTCTCCCTCTCAGTCACTGATGGAGATGTGTGAGTGTAGTGATTTCTCTCTCAGTCACTGATGGAAGTTTGTGAGTGTGGTGATCTCTCTCTCTCTCAGTCATTGTTGGAGGTGTGTGAGTGTGGTGATCTCTCTCTCTCACTCGCAGATGGAGGTGTGTGAGTGTGGTGATCTCTCTCTCTCTCAGTCACTGATGGAGTTGTTTGAGTGTGGTGATCTCTCTCCCTCTCTCACTCTCTAATGGAGGTGTGTGTGTGTGGTGATCTCTCTCTCTCAGTCACTGATGGAGTTGTGTGAGTGTGGTGATCTCTCTCTCTCAGTCACTAATGGAGGTGTGTGAGTGTGGTCATCTCTCTCTCTCTCTCAGTCACTGATGGAGGTGTGTGAGTGTGGTGATCTCTCTCACTCGTTGATGGAGGTGTGTGAGTGTGGTAATCTCTCTCTCTCTCTCGCTGATGGAGGTGTGTGAGTGTGGTGATCTCTCTCACTCGCTGATGGAGGTGTGTGAGTGTGGTGATCTCTCTCACTCGCTGATGGAGGTGTGTGAGTGTGGTGATCTCTCTCTCTCTCACTTGCTGATGCAGATGTGTGAGTGTGGTGATCTCTCTCTCTCTCAGTCAGTGATGGAGGTGTGTGAGTGTGGTGATCTCTCTCTCTCTCACTTGCTGATGCAGATGTGTGAGTGTGGTGATCTCTCTCTCTCTCAGTCATTGTTGGAGGTGTGTGAGTGTGGTGATCTCTCTCTCTCACTCGCTGATGGAGGTGTGTGAGTGTAGTGATCTCTCTCTCTCTCAGTCACTGATGGAGTTGTTTGAGTGTGATGATCTCTCTCTCTCTCTCACTCTCTAATGGAGGTGTGTGTGTGTGGTGATCTCTCTCTCTCAGTCACTGATGGAGTTGTGTGAGTGTGGTGATCTCTCTCTCTTAGTCACTAATGGAGGTGTGTGAGTGTTGTGATCTCTCTCTCTCTCAGTCACTGATGGAGGTGTGTGAGTGTGGTGAACTCTCTCCCTCTCAGTCACTGATGGAGATGTGTGAGCGTAGTGATTTCTCTCTCAGTCACTGATGGAGGTTTGTGAGTGTGGTGATCTCTCTCTCTCTCAGTCATTGTTGGAGGTGTGTGAGTGTGGTGATCTCTCTCTCTCACTCACTCTCTAATGGAGGTGTGTGTGTGTGGTGATCTCTCTCTCTCAGTCACTGATGGAGTTGTGTGAGTGTGGTGATCTCTCTCTCTCAGTCACTAATGGAGGTGTGTGAGTGTGGTCATCTCTCTCTCTCTCTCAGTCACTGATGGAGGTGTGTGAGTGTGGTGATCTCTCTCACTCGTTGATGGAGGTGTGTGAGTGTGGTAATCTCTCTCTCTCTCTCGCTGATGGAGGTGTGTGAGTGTGGTGATCTCTCTCTCTCTCACTCGCTGATAGAGGTGTGTGAGTGTGGTGATCTCTCTCTCTCTCAGTTACTGATGGAGGTGTGTGAGTGTGGTGATCTCTCTCTCTCTCAGTCACTGATGGAGGTGTGTGAGTGTGGTGATCTCTCTCTTTCTCAGTCACTGATGGAGGTGTGTGAGTGTGGTCATCTCTCTCTCTCTCTCAGTCACTGATGGAGATGTGTGAGTGTGGTGATCTCTCTCTCCTAGTCACTAATGAAGGTGTGTGAGCGTGCTGATCTCTCTCTCTCACTCGCAGATGGAGGTGTGTGGGTGTGGTGATATCTCTCTCTCTCAGTCACTGATGGAGGTGTGTGACTGTGGTGAACTCTCTCTCTCTCAGTCACTGATGGAGGTGTGTGAGTGTGGTGATCTCTCTCTCTCTGAGTGACTGATGGAGGTGTGTGAGTGTGGTGATCTCTCTCTCTCAGTCACTGATGGAGGTGTGTGAGTGTGGTGATCTCTCTCTCTCTCAGTCACTGTTGGAGGTTTGTGAGTGTGGTGATCTCTCTCTCTCTCTCTCACTCGCTGATGCAGGTTTGTGAGTCTGGTGATCTCTCTCTCTCTCAGTCACTGATGGAGGTGTGTGAGTGTGCTGATCTCTCTCTCTCAGTCACTAAAGGAGTTGTGTGAGTGTGGTGATCTCTCTCTCTCTCTGTCACTGTTGGAGGTGTGTGTGTGTGGTGATCTCTCTCAGTCACTGATGGGGTTGTGTGAGTGTGGTGATCTCTCTCTCTCAGTCACTAATGGAGGTGTGTGAGTGTGGTCATCTCTCTGTCTCTCTCAGTCACTGATGGAGGTGTGTGAGTGTGGTGATCTCTCTCACTCGTTGATGGAGGTGTGTGAGTGTAGTTATCTCTCTCTCTCTCTCGCTGATGGAGGTCTGTGAGTGTGGTGATCTCTCTCTCTCTCACTCGCTGATGGAGGTGTGTGAGTGTGGTGATCTCTCTCTCTCTTACTCGCTGATGGAGGTGTGTGAGTGTGGTGATCTCTCTCTCTCGCAGTCACTAAAGGAGGTTTGTGAGTGTGGTGATCTCTCTCTCTCAGTCACTGATGGAGGTGTGTGAGTGTGGTGATCTGTCTCACTCGCTGATGGATGTGTGTGAGTGTGGTGATCTCTCTCTCAGTCACTGATGGAGGTGTGTGAGTGTGGTGATCTCTCTCTCTCTCACTCGCTGATGGAGGTGTGTGAGTGTGGTGATCTCTCACTCTCTCACTCGCTGATGGAGATGTCTGAGTGTGGTGATCTCTCTGTCTCAGTCAGTGATGGAGGTGTGTGAGTGTGGTGACGTCTCTCTCTCTCAGTCACTGATGGAGATGTGTGAGTGTGGTGATCTCTCTCTCCTAGTCACTAATGGAGGTGTGTGAGCGTGGTGATCTCTCTCTCTCACTCGCAGATGGAGGTGTGTGAGTGTGGTGATCTCTCTCTCTCAGTCACTGATGGAGGTTTGTGAGTGTGCTGATCTCTCTCTCTCTCTCTCTCACTCGCTGATGGAGGTGTGTGAGTGTGGTGATCTCTCTCTCTCTCAGTCACTGATGGAGTTGTTTGAGTGTGGTGATCTCTCTCTCTCTCTCTCACTCGCTGATGCAGGTTTGTGAGTCTGGTGATCTCTCTCTCTCTCAGTCACTGATTGGAGGTGCGTGAGTGTGCTGATCTCTCTCTCTCAGTCACTAAAGGAGGTGTGTGAGTGTGGTGATCTCTATCTCTCTCAGTCACTGATGGAGTTGTGTGAGTGTGGTGATCTCTCTCTCTCAGTCACTAATGGAGGTGTGTGAGTGTGGTCATCTCTCTGTCTCTCTCAGTCACTGATGGAGGTGTGTGAGTGTGGTGATCTCTCTCACTCGTTGATGGAGGTGTGTGAGTGTGGTTATCTCTCTCTCTCTCTCGCTGATGGAGGTGTGTGAGTGTGGTGATCTCTCTCTCTCACTCGCTGATGGAGGTGTGTGAGTGTGGTGATCTCTCTCTCTCACTTGCTGATGGAGGTGTGTGAGTGTGGTGATCTCTCTCTCTCTCACTTGCTGATGGAGATGTGTGAGTGTGGTGATCGCTCTCTCTCTCAGTCAGTGATGGAGGTGTGCGAGTGTGGTGATATCTCTCTCTCTGAGTCACTGATGGAGGTGTGTGAGTGTGGTGATCTCTCTCTCCCTCACTCGCTTATGGAGGTGTGTGAGTGTGGTGATCTCTCTCTCTCTCACTCGCTGATGGAGATGTGTGAGTGTGGTGATCTCTCTCTCTCTCAGTCACTGATGGAGGTGTGTGAGTGTGGTGATCTCTCTCTCTCTGAGTCACTGATGGAGGTGTGTGAGTGTGGTGATCTCTCTCTCCCTCACTCGCTTATGGAGGTGTGTGAGTGTGGTGATCTCTCTCTCTCTCACTCGCTGATGGAGGTGTGAGAGTGTGGTGATCTCTTTCTCTCTCAGTTACTGATGGAGGTGTGTGAGTCTGGTGATCTCTCTGTCTCTGCGTCACTGATAGAGGAGTGTTAGTGTGGTGATCTCTCTCTCTCTCAGTCACTGATGGAGGCGTGTGAGTGTGGTCATCTCTCTCTCTCTCTCAGTCACTGATGGAGATGTGTCAGTGTGGTGATCTCTCTCTCCTAGTCACAAATGGAGGTGTGTGAGCGCGGTGATCTCTCTCTCTCGCTCGCAGATGGAGGTGTGTGGGTGTGGTGATATCTCTCTCTCTCTGTCACTGATGGAGGTGTGTGGCTGTGGTGATCTCTCTCTCTCTCAGTCACTGATGGAGATGTGTGAGTGTGGTGATCTCTTTCTCCTAGTCACTAATGGAGGTGTGTGAGCGTGGTGATCTCTCTCTCTCACTCGCAGATGGAGGTGTCTGGGTGTGGTGATATCTCTCTCTCTCAGTCACTGATGGAGGTGTGTGACTGTGGTGATCTCTCTCTCTCTCTCTCAGTCACTGATGGAGGTGTATGAGTGTGGTGATCTCTATCTCTCTCACACGCTGATGGAGGCTTGTGAGTCTGGTTTTCTCTCTCTCTCTCAGTCACTCATGGAGGTGTGTGAGTGTGGTGATCTCTCCCTCTCAGTCACTAAAGGAGGTGTGTGAGTGTGGT
Source organism: Mobula birostris (assembly GCF_030028105.1). Lineage (NCBI taxonomy): Eukaryota > Metazoa > Chordata > Chondrichthyes > Myliobatiformes > Myliobatidae > Mobula > Mobula birostris. The sequence continues at coordinate 91,799 of NW_027274153.1, forward strand.
GATCCCTCTCTCTCCCAGTCACTGATGGAGTTGTTTGAGTGTGGTGATCTCTCTCTCTCTCTAACTCTCTGATGGAGGTGTGTGAGTGTGGTGATCTCTCTCTCTCAGTCACTGATGGAGTTGTGTGAGTGTGGTGATCTCTCTCTCTCAGTCACTAATGGAGGTGTGTGAGTGTGGCGATATCTCTCTCTCTCAGTCACTGATAGAGGTGTGTGAGTGTGGTGATCTCTCTCTCAGTCGCTGATGGAAGTGTGTGAGTGTGGTGATCTCTCTCTGTCTCAGTCACTGATGGAGGTGTGTGAGTGTGGTGATCTCTCTCTCTCAGTAACTGATGGAGGTGTGTGAGTGTCGTCATCTCTCTCTCTCAGTCACTGATGGAGGTGTGTGCGTGTGGTGATCTCTCTCTCTCTCAGTCACTGATGGAGGTGTGTGAGTGTGGTTATCTCTCTCTCTCTCAGTCACTGATGGAGGTGTGTGAGTGTGGTGAACTCTCTCCCTCTCAGTCACTGATGGAGATGTGTGAGTGTAGTGATTTCTCTCTCAGTCACTGATGGAAGTTTGTGAGTGTGGTGACCTCTCTCTCTCTCAGTCATTGTTGGAGGTGTGTGAGTGTGGTGATCTCTCTCTCTCACTCGCAGATGGAGGTGTGTGAGTGTGGTGATCTCTCTCTCTCTCAGTCACTGATGGAGTTGTTTGAGTGTGGTGATCTCTCTCCCTCTCTCACTCTCTAATGGAGGTGTGTGTGTGTGGTGATCTCTCTCTCTCAGTCACTGATGGAGTTGTGTGAGTGTGGTGATCTCTCTCTCTCAGTCACTAATGGAGGTGTGTGAGTGTGGTCATCTCTCTCTCTCTCTCAGTCACTGATGGAGGTGTGTGAGTGTGGTGATCTCTCTCACTCGTTGATGGAGGTGTGTGAGTGTGGTAATCTCTCTCTCTCTCTCGCTGATGGAGGTGTGTGAGTGTGGTGATCTCTCTCTCTCTCACTTGCTGATGCAGATGTGTGAGTGTGGTGATCTCTCTCTCTCTCAGTCACTGATGGAGGTGTATGAGTGTGGTGATCTCTCTCTCTCTCACTCACTGATGGAGGTGTGTGAGTGTGGTGATCTCTCTCTCTCTCACTCGCTGATAGAGGTGTGTGAGTGTGGTGATCTCTCTCTCTCTCAGTCACTGATGGAGGTGTGTGAGTGTGGTGATCTCTCTCTCTCTGAGTGACTGATGGAGGTGTGTGAGTGTGGTGATCTCTCTCTCTCAGTCACTGATGGAGGTGTGTGAGTGTGGTGATCTCTCTCTCTCTCAGTCACTGTTGGAGGTGTGTGTGTGTGGTGATCTCTCTCAGTCACTGATGGAGTTGTGTGACTGTGGTGATCTCTCTCTCTCAGTCACTAATGGAGGTGTGTGAGTGTGGTGATCTCTCTCACTCGTTGATGGAGGTGTGTGAGTGTGGTTATCTCTTTCTCTCTCTCGCTGATGGAGGTGTGTGAGTGTGGTGATCTCTCTCTCTCTCACCCGCTGATGGAGGTGTGTGAGTGTGGTGATCTCTCTCTCTCTAACTTGCTGATGGAGATGTGTGAGTGTGGTGATCTCTCTCTCTCTCAGTCAGTGACGGAGGTGTGCGAGTGTGGTGATCTCTCTCTCTCTGAGTCACTGATGGAGGTGTGTGAGTGTGGTGATCTCTCTCTCCCTCACTCGCTTATGGAGGTGTGTGAGTGTGGTGATCTCTCTCTCTCTCACTCGCTGATGGAGGTGTGAGAGTGTGGTGATCTCTTTCTCTCTCAGTTACTGATGGAGGTGTGTGAGTCTGGTGATCTCTCTGTCTCTGCGTCACTGATAGAGGAGTGTTAGTGTGGTGATCTCTCTCTCTCTCAGTCACTGATGGAGGCGTGTGAGTGTGGTCATCTCTCTCTCTCTCTCAGTCACTGATGGAGATGTGTCAGTGTGGTGATCTCTCTCTCCTAGTCACAAATGGAGGTGTGTGAGCGCGGTGATCTCTCTCTCTCGCTCGCAGATGGAGGTGTGTGGGTGTGGTGATATCTCTCTCTCTCTGTCACTGATGGAGGTGTGTGGCTGTGGTGATCTCTCTCTCTCTCAGTCACTGATGGAGGTGTATGAGTCTGGTGATCTCTCTCTCTCTCAGTCACTGATGGATGTGTGTGAGTGTGGTGATCTCTCTCACTCAGTCACTAAAGGAGGTGTGTGAGTGTGGTGATCTGTCTCTCTCTCAGTCACTGATGGAGCTGTGTGAGTTTGGTGATATCTCTCTCTCTCAGTCACTGATGGAGGTGTGTGAGTGTGGTGATCTCTCTCTCTCTGACTCGCTGATAGAGGTGTGTGAGTGTGGTGATCTCTCTCTCTCTCAGTTACTGATGGAGGTGCGTGAGTCTGGTGATCTCTCTCTCTCTCTCAGTCATTGATGGAGATGTGTGAGTGTGGTGATCTCTCTCTCCTAGTTACTAATGGAGGTGTTGTGAGCGTGGTGATCTCTCTCTCTCACTCGCAGATGGAGGTGTGTGGGTGTGGTGATATCTCTCTCTCAGTCACTGATGGAGGTGTGTGAGTGTGGTGATCTCTCTCTCTCTCAGTCACTGATGGAGGTGTATGAGTCTGGTGATCTCTCTCTCTCTCAGTCACTGATGGATGTGTGTGAGTGTGGTGATCTCTCTCACTCAGTCACTAAAGGAGGTGTGTGAGTGTGGTGATCTGTCTCTCTCTCAGTCACTGATGGAGCTGTGTGAGTTTGGTGATATCTCTCTCTCTCAGTCACTGATGGAGGTGTGTGAGTGTGGTGATCTCCCTCTCTCTGACTCGCTGATAGAGGTGTGTGAGTGTGGTGATCTCTCTCTCTCTCAGTTACTGATGGAGGTGCGTGAGTCTGGTGATCTCTCTCTCTCTCTCAGTCATTGATGGAGTTGTGTGAGTGTGGTGATCTCTCTCTCCTAGTTACTAATGGAGGTGTGTGAGCGTGGTGATCTCTCTCTCTCACTCGCAGATGGAGGTGTGTGGGTGTGGTGATATCTCTCTCTCAGTCACTGATGGAGGTGTGTGAGTGTGGTGATCTCTCTCTCTCAGTAACTGATGGAGGTGTGTGAGTGTGGTGATCTCTCTCTCTCTCAGTCACTGATGGAGGTGTATGAGTCTGGTGATCTCTCTCTCTCTCAGTCACTGATGGATGTGTGTGAGTGTGGTGATCTCTCTCACTCAGTCACTAAAGGAGGTGTGTGAGTGTGGTGATCTGTCTCTCTCTCAGTCACTGATGGAGCTGTGTGAGTTTGGTGATATCTCTCTCTCTCAGTCACTGATGGAGGTGTGTGAGTGTGGTGATCTCTCTCTCTCTGACTCGCTGATAGAGGTGTGTGAGTGTGGTGATCTCTCTCTCTCTCAGTTACTGATGGAGGTGCGTGAGTCTGGTGATCTCTCTCTCTCTCTCAGTCATTGATGGAGATGTGTGAGTGTGGTGATCTCTCTCTCCTAGTTACTAATGGAGGTGTGTGAGCGTGGTGATCTCTCTCTCTCACTCGCAGATGGAGGTGTGTGGGTGTGGTGATATCTCTCTCTCAGTCACTGATGGAGGTGTGTGAGTGTGGTGATCTCTCTCTCTCAGTAACTGATGGAGGTGTGTGAGTGTGGTGATCTCTCTCTGTCAGTCACTGATGGAGGTGTGTCAGTGTGGTGATCTTTCTCACTCAGTCAATGATGGAGGTGTGTGGTTGTGGTGATCTCTCTCTCTCAGTCAGTGATGGAGGTGTGTGAGTGTGGAGATCTCTCTCACTCGTTGATGGAGGTGTGTGAGTGTGGTTATCTCTCTCTCTCTCTCAGTAACTGTTGTAGGTGTGTGAGTGAGTTAACTCTCTCTCTCTCAGTCACTGATGGAGGTGCGTGACTGTGGTGATATCTCTCTCTCTCAGTCACTGATGGAGGTTTGTGAGTGTGGTGATCTCTCTCCCTCTCAGTCACTAAAGGAGGTGTGTGAGTGTGGTGATCTTTCTCTCTCTCAGTCACTGATGGAGATGTGTGAGTGTAGTGATTTCTCTCTCAGTCACTGATGGAGGCTTGTGAGTGTGGTTCTCTCTCTCTCTCTCAGTGACTGATGGAGGTGTGTGAGTGTGATGATCTCTCTCTCTCTCACTCGCAGATGGAGGTGTGTGGGTGTGGTGATATCTCTCTCTCTCAGTCACTGATGCAGGTGTGTGAGTGTGGTGATCTCTCTCTCTCTCTCAGTCGCTGATGGAGGTTTGTGAGTGTGGTGATCTCTCTCTCTCTCAGTCACTGATGGAGGTGTGTGAGTGTGGTGATCTCTCTCTCTCAGTCATAAAGAAGTTGTGTGAGTGTGGTGATCTCTCTCTCTCTCAGTCACTGTTGGAGGTGTGTGTGTGGTGATCTCTCTCTCTCAGTCACTGATGAAGTTGTGTGAGTGTAGTAATCTCTCTCTCTCAGTCACTATTGGAGGTGTGTGAGTGTGGTCATCTCTCTCTCTCTCTCAGTAACTGATAGAGGTGTGTGAGTTTGTTGATCTCTCTCTCTCCCAGTCACTGATGGAGGTGTGTGAGTGTGGTAATCTCTCTGTCTCTGCGTCACTGATGGAGGTGTGTGAGTGTGGTGATCTCTCTCTCTCTCAGTCACTGATGGAGGTGTGTGAGTGTGGATATCTCTCTCTCTCTCAGTCACTGATGGAGGTGTCTGAGTCTGGTGATCTCTCTCTCTCTCTCACTCGCTGATGGATGTGTGTGAGTGTGGTCATCTCTCTCTCTCTCTCAGTCACTGATGGAGATGTGTGAGTGTGGTGATCTCTCTCTCCTAGTCACTAATGGAGGTGTGTGAGCGTGGTGATCTCTCTCTCTCACTCGCAGATGGAGGTGTGTGAGTGTGGTGATCTCTCTCTCTCAGTCACTGATGGAGGTGTGTGAGTGTGGTGATCTCTCTCTCTCTCAGTCACTGATGGAGGTGTGTGAGTGTGGTGATCTCTCTCTCTCTCTCACTCGCTGATGGATGTGTGTGAGTGTGGTCATCTCTCTATCTCTCTCAGTCACTGATGGAGATGTATGAGTGTGGTGATCTCTCTCTCCTAGTCACTAATGGAGATGTGTGAGCGTGGTGATCTCTCTCTCTCACTCGCAGATGGAGGTGTGTGAGTGTGGTGATCTCTCTCTCTCAGTCACTGATGGAGGTTTGTGAGTGTGCTGATCTCTCTATCTCTCTCTCTCACTCGCTGATGGAGGTGTGTGAGTGTGGTGATCTCTCTCTCTCTCACTCTCTGATGGAGGTGTGTGAGTGTGGTGATCTCTCAGTCACTGATGGAGTTGTGTGAGTGTGGTGATCTCTCTCTCTCAGTCACTAAAGGAGGTGTGTGCGTGTGGTGATCTCTCTCTCTCTCAGTCACTGCTGGAGGTGTGTGAGTGTGGTGATCCCTCTCTCACTCGCTGATGGAGGTGTGTGAGTGTGGTGATCTCTCTCTCTCTCAGTCACTGATGGAGTTGTGTGAGTGTGGTGATCTCTCTCACTCGTTGATGGAGGTGTGTGAGTATGCTTATCTCTGTCTCCTTCAGTGACTGATGGAGGTGTGTGAGTGTGGTGATCTCTCTCTATCTCACTCGCATATGGAGGTGTGTGGGTGTGGTAATATCTCTCTCTCTCAGTCACTGACGGAAGTGTGTGACTGTGGTGATCTCTCTCTCTCTCTCTCTCGCTGATGGAGGTTTGTGAGTCTGGTGATCTCTCTCTTTCTCAGTCACTGATGGAGGTGTGTGAGTGTGGTGATCTCTCTCTCTCTCAGTCACTGATGGAGGTGTGTGAGTGTGGTGATCTCTCTCTCTCAGTCACTAAAGGAGTTGTGTGAGTGTGGTGATCTCTCTCTCTCTCAGTTACTGTTGGAGGTGTGTGAGTGTGGTGATCTCTCTCTCTCTCAGTCACTGATGGAGGTGTGTGAGTGTGGTGATCTCTCTCTCTCTCAGTCACTGATGGAGGTGTGTGAGTGTGGTGATCTCTCTCTCTCTCAGTCACTGATGGAGATGTGTGAGTGTAGTGATTTCTCTCTCAGTCACTGATGGAGGCTTGTGAGTGTGGTGATCTCTCTCTCAGTCACTGCTGGAGGTGTGTGAGTGTGGTGATCTCTCTATCTCACTCGCTGATGGAGGTGTGTGAGTGTGGTGCTCTCTCTCTCTCTCAGTCACTGATGGAGTTGTTTCAGTGTTGTGATCTCTCTCTCTCAGTCACTGATGGAGTTGTGTCAGTGTGGTGATCTCTCTCTCTCAGTCACTAATGGACGTGTGTGAGTATGGTCATCTCTCTCTCTCTCTCAGTCACTAATGGAGGTGTGTGAGTGTGGTGATCTCTCTCACTCACTTATGGAGGTCTGTGAGTGTGGTGATCTCTCTCTCTCTCACTCGCTGATAGAGGTGTGTGAGTGTGGTGATCTCTCTCTCTCTCAGTTTCTGATGGAGATGTGTGAGTGTGGTGATCTCTCTGTCTCTGCGTCACTGATGGAGGTGTGTGAGTGTGGTCATCTGTCTCTCTCTCAGTCACTGATGGAGGTGTGTGAGTGTGGTGATCTCTCTATCTCTCAGTCACTGATGGAGTTGTGTGAGTGTGGTGATCTCTCTCTCTCAGTCACTAATGGAGGTGTGTGAGTGTGGTGATCTCTCTCTCTCTCTCAGTCACTAATGGAGGTGTGTGAGTGTCGTGATATCTCTCTCTCTCACACGCTGATGGAGGTGTGTGGGTGTGGTGATATCTCTCTCTCTCAGTCACTGATAGAGGTGTGTGACTGTGGTGATCTCTCTCTCCCTCAGTCATTGATGGAGGTGTATGAGTGTGGTGATCTCTCTCTCTCAGTCACTAAAGGAGGTGTGTGAGTGTGGTGATCTCTCTCTCTCTCAGTCACTGATGGAGGTGTGTGAGTGTGGTGATATCTCTCTCTCTCACACGCTGATGGAGGTTTGTGAGTCTGGTGATCTCTCTCTCTTTCAGTCACTGATGGAGGTGTGTGAGTGTGGTGATCTCTCTCCCTCAGTCACTAAAGGAGGTGTGTGAGTGTGGTGATCTCTCTCTCTCTCAGTCACTGATGGAGTTGTGTGAGTGTGGTGATCTCTCTTTCTCAGTCACTAATGGAGGTGTGTGAGTATGGTGATCTCTCTCTCTCTCAGTCACTGATTGAGCTATGTGAGTGTGGTGATATCTCTCTCTCTCAGTCACTGATAGAGGTGTGTGAGTGTGGTGATCTCTCTCTGTCTCAGTCACTGATGGAAGTATGTGAGTGTGGTGATCTCTCTCTCTCAGTAACTGATGGAGGTGTGTGAGTGTGGTGATCTCTCTCTCTCAGTCACTGATGGATGTGTGTCAGTGTGGTGATATCTCTCTCTCAGTCACTGATGGAGGTGTGTGACTGTGGAGATCTCTCTCTCTCTCAGTGACTGATGGAGGTGTGTGAGTGTGGTGATCTCTCTCTCTCTCACTCGCAGATGGAGGTGTGTGGGTGTGGTGATATCTCTCTCTCTCAGTCACTGATGGAGGTGTGTGACTGTGGAGATCTCTCTCTCTCTCAGTGACTGATGGAGCTGTGTGAGTGTGGTGATCTCTCTCACTCTCAGTCACTGATGGAGATGTGTGAGTGTGGTCATCTCTCTCTCCTAGTCACTAATGGAGGTGTATGAGCATGGTATCTCACTATCTCACTCGCAGATGGAAGTGTGTGGGTGTGGTGATATCACTCTCTCTCAGTCACTGATGGGGTTTTCTGACTGTGGTGATCTCTCTCTCTCTCTCAGTGACTGATGGAGGTATGTGCGTGTGGTGATCTCTCTCTCTCAGTCACTGATGGAGTTTTCTGAGTGTGCTGATCTCTCACTCTCACTCTCACTTGCTGATGGAGGTTTGTGAGTCTGGTGATCTCTCTCTCTCTCAGTCACTGATGGAGGTGTGTGAGTGTGGTGATCTCTCTCTCTCAGTCACTAAAGGAGGTGTGTGAGTGTGGTGATCTATCTCTCTCTCAGTCACTGATGGAGGTGTGTGAGTGTGGTGATCTCTCTCTCTCAGTCACTAAAGGAGGTGTGTGAGTGTGGTGATCTCTCTCTCTCTCAGTCACATTTGGAGGTGTGTGAGTGTGGTGATCTCTCTCTCTCACTCGCTGATGGAGCTGTGTGAGTGTGGTGATCTCTCTCTCTCTCAGTCACTGATGGAGTTGTTTGAGTGTGGTGATCTCTCTCTCTCAGTCACTGATGGAGTTGTGTGAGTGTGGTGATCTCTCTCTCTCAGTCATAAAGAAGTTGTGTGAGTGTGGTGATCTCTCTCTCTCTCAGTCACTGTTGGAGGTGTGTGTGTGGTGATCTCTCTCTCTCAGTCACTGATGAAGTTGTGTGAGTGTAGTAATCTCTCTCTCTCAGTCACTATTGGAGGTGTGTGAGTGTGGTCATCTCTCTCTCTCTCTCAGTAACTGATAGAGGTGTGTGAGTTTGTTGATCTCTCTCTCTCCCAGTCACTGATGGAGGTGTGTGAGTGTGGTAATCTCTCTGTCTCTGCGTCACTGATGGAGGTGTGTGAGTGTGGTGATCTCTCTCTCTCTCAGTCACTGATGGAGGTGTGTGAGTGTGGATATCTCTCTCTCTCTCAGTCACTGATGGAGGTGTCTGAGTCTGGTGATCTCTCTCTCTCTCTCACTCGCTGATGGATGTGTGTGAGTGTGGTCATCTCTCTCTCTCTCTCAGTCACTGATGGAGATGTGTGAGTGTGGTGATCTCTCTCTCCTAGTCACTAATGGAGGTGTGTGAGCGTGGTGATCTCTCTCTCTCACTCGCAGATGGAGGTGTGTGAGTGTGGTGATCTCTCTCTCTCAGTCACTGATGGAGGTGTGTGAGTGTGGTGATCTCTCTCTCTCTCAGTCACTGATGGAGGTGTGTGAGTGTGGTGATCTCTCTCTCTCTCTCACTCGCTGATGGATGTGTGTGAGTGTGGTCATCTCTCTATCTCTCTCAGTCACTGATGGAGATGTATGAGTGTGGTGATCTCTCTCTCCTAGTCACTAATGGAGATGTGTGAGCGTGGTGATCTCTCTCTCTCACTCGCAGATGGAGGTGTGTGAGTGTGGTGATCTCTCTCTCTCAGTCACTGATGGAGGTTTGTGAGTGTGCTGATCTCTCTATCTCTCTCTCTCACTCGCTGATGGAGGTGTGTGAGTGTGGTGATCTCTCTCTCTCTCACTCTCTGATGGAGGTGTGTGAGTGTGGTGATCTCTCAGTCACTGATGGAGTTGTGTGAGTGTGGTGATCTCTCTCTCTCAGTCACTAAAGGAGGTGTGTGCGTGTGGTGATCTCTCTCTCTCTCAGTCACTGCTGGAGGTGTGTGAGTGTGGTGATCCCTCTCTCACTCGCTGATGGAGGTGTGTGAGTGTGGTGATCTCTCTCTCTCTCAGTCACTGATGGAGTTGTGTGAGTGTGGTGATCTCTCTCACTCGTTGATGGAGGTGTGTGAGTATGCTTATCTCTGTCTCCTTCAGTGACTGATGGAGGTGTGTGAGTGTGGTGATCTCTCTCTATCTCACTCGCATATGGAGGTGTGTGGGTGTGGTAATATCTCTCTCTCTCAGTCACTGACGGAAGTGTGTGACTGTGGTGATCTCTCTCTCTCTCTCTCTCGCTGATGGAGGTTTGTGAGTCTGGTGATCTCTCTCTTTCTCAGTCACTGATGGAGGTGTGTGAGTGTGGTGATCTCTCTCTCTCTCAGTCACTGATGGAGGTGTGTGAGTGTGGTGATCTCTCTCTCTCAGTCACTAAAGGAGTTGTGTGAGTGTGGTGATCTCTCTCTCTCTCAGTTACTGTTGGAGGTGTGTGAGTGTGGTGATCTCTCTCTCTCTCAGTCACTGATGGAGGTGTGTGAGTGTGGTGATCTCTCTCTCTCTCAGTCACTGATGGAGGTGTGTGAGTGTGGTGATCTCTCTCTCTCTCAGTCACTGATGGAGATGTGTGAGTGTAGTGATTTCTCTCTCAGTCACTGATGGAGGCTTGTGAGTGTGGTGATCTCTCTCTCAGTCACTGCTGGAGGTGTGTGAGTGTGGTGATCTCTCTATCTCACTCGCTGATGGAGGTGTGTGAGTGTGGTGCTCTCTCTCTCTCTCAGTCACTGATGGAGTTGTTTCAGTGTTGTGATCTCTCTCTCTCAGTCACTGATGGAGTTGTGTCAGTGTGGTGATCTCTCTCTCTCAGTCACTAATGGACGTGTGTGAGTATGGTCATCTCTCTCTCTCTCTCAGTCACTAATGGAGGTGTGTGAGTGTGGTGATCTCTCTCACTCACTTATGGAGGTCTGTGAGTGTGGTGATCTCTCTCTCTCTCACTCGCTAGTAGAGGTGTGTGAGTGTGGTGATCTCTCTCTCTCTCAGTTTCTGATGGAGATGTGTGAGTGTAGTGATCTCTCTGTCTCTGCGTCACTGATGGAGGTGTGTGAGTGTGGTCATCTGTCTCTCTCTCAGTCACTGATGGAGGTGTGTGAGTGTGGTGATCTCTCTATCTCTCAGTCACTGATGGAGTTGTGTGAGTGTGGTGATCTCTCTCTCTCAGTCACTAATGGAGGTGTGTGAGTGTGGTGATCTCTCTCTCTCTCTCAGTCACTAATGGAGGTGTGTGAGTGTGGTGATATCTCTCTCTCTCACACGCTGATGGAGGTGTGTGGGTGTGGTGATATCTCTCTCTCTCAGTCACTGATGGAGGTGTGTGACTGTGGTGATCTCTCTCTCCCTCAGTCATTGATGGAGGTGTATGAGTGTGGTGATCTCTCTCTCTCAGTCACTAAAGGAGGTGTGTGAGTGTGGTGATCTCTCTCTCTCTCAGTCACTGATGGAGGTGTGTGAGTGTGGTGATATCTCTCTCTCTCACACGCTGATGGAGGTTTGTGAGTCTGGTGATCTCTCTCTCTTTCAGTCACTGATGGAGGTGTGTGAGTGTGGTGATCTCTCTCCCTCAGTCACTAAAGGAGGTGTGTGAGTGTGGTGATCTCTCTCTCTCTCAGTCACTGATGGAGTTGTGTGAGTGTGGTGATCTCTCTCTCTCAGTCACTAATGGAGGTGTGTGAGTATGGTGATCTCTCTCTCTCTCAGTCACTGATTGAGCTATGTGAGTGTGGTGATATCTCTCTCTCTCACACGCTGATGGAGGTGTGTGTGTGGTGATCTCTCTCTCTCAGTCACTGATGAAGTTGTGTGAGTGTAGTAATCTCTCTCTCTCAGTCACTATTGGAGGTGTGTGAGTGTGGTCATCTCTCTCTCTCTCTCAGTAACTGATAGAGGTGTGTGAGTTTGTTGATCTCTCTCTCTCCCAGTCACTGATGGAGGTGTGTGAGTGTGGTAATCTCTCTGTCTCTGCGTCACTGATGGAGGTGTGTGAGTGTGGTGATCTCTCTCTCTCTCAGTCACTGATGGAGGTGTGTGAGTGTGGATATCTCTCTCTCTCTCAGTCACTGATGGAGGTGTCTGAGTCTGGTGATCTCTCTCTCTCTCTCACTCGCTGATGGATGTGTGTGAGTGTGGTCATCTCTCTCTCTCTCTCAGTCACTGATGGAGATGTGTGAGTGTGGTGATCTCTCTCTCCTAGTCACTAATGGAGGTGTGTGAGCGTGGTGATCTCTCTCTCTCACTCGCAGATGGAGGTGTGTGAGTGTGGTGATCTCTCTCTCTCAGTCACTGATGGAGGTGTGTGAGTGTGGTGATCTCTCTCTCTCTCAGTCACTGATGGAGGTGTGTGAGTGTGGTGATCTCTCTCTCTCTCTCACTCGCTGATGGATGTGTGTGAGTGTGGTCATCTCTCTATCTCTCTCAGTCACTGATGGAGATGTATGAGTGTGGTGATCTCTCTCTCCTAGTCACTAATGGAGATGTGTGAGCGTGGTGATCTCTCTCTCTCACTCGCAGATGGAGGTGTGTGAGTGTGGTGATCTCTCTCTCTCAGTCACTGATGGAGGTTTGTGAGTGTGCTGATCTCTCTATCTCTCTCTCTCACTCGCTGATGGAGGTGTGTGAGTGTGGTGATCTCTCTCTCTCTCACTCTCTGATGGAGGTGTGTGAGTGTGGTGATCTCTCAGTCACTGATGGAGTTGTGTGAGTGTGGTGATCTCTCTCTCTCAGTCACTAAAGGAGGTGTGTGCGTGTGGTGATCTCTCTCTCTCTCAGTCACTGCTGGAGGTGTGTGAGTGTGGTGATCCCTCTCTCACTCGCTGATGGAGGTGTGTGAGTGTGGTGATCTCTCTCTCTCTCAGTCACTGATGGAGTTGTGTGAGTGTGGTGATCTCTCTCACTCGTTGATGGAGGTGTGTGAGTATGCTTATCTCTGTCTCCTTCAGTGACTGATGGAGGTGTGTGAGTGTGGTGATCTCTCTCTATCTCACTCGCATATGGAGGTGTGTGGGTGTGGTAATATCTCTCTCTCTCAGTCACTGACGGAAGTGTGTGACTGTGGTGATCTCTCTCTCTCTCTCTCTCGCTGATGGAGGTTTGTGAGTCTGGTGATCTCTCTCTTTCTCAGTCACTGATGGAGGTGTGTGAGTGTGGTGATCTCTCTCTCTCTCAGTCACTGATGGAGGTGTGTGAGTGTGGTGATCTCTCTCTCTCAGTCACTAAAGGAGTTGTGTGAGTGTGGTGATCTCTCTCTCTCTCAGTTACTGTTGGAGGTGTGTGAGTGTGGTGATCTCTCTCTCTCTCAGTCACTGATGGAGGTGTGTGAGTGTGGTGATCTCTCTCTCTCTCAATCACTGATGGAGGTGTGTGAGTGTGGTGATCTCTCTCTCTCTCAGTCACTGATGGAGATGTGTGAGTGTAGTGATTTCTCTCTCAGTCACTGATGGAGGCTTGTGAGTGTGGTGATCTCTCTCTCAGTCACTGCTGGAGGTGTGTGAGTGTGGTGATCTCTCTATCTCACTCGCTGATGGAGGTGTGTGAGTGTGGTGCTCTCTCTCTCTCTCAGTCACTGATGGAGTTGTTTCAGTGTTGTGATCTCTCTCTCTCAGTCACTGATGGAGTTGTGTCAGTGTGGTGATCTCTCTCTCTCAGTCACTAATGGACGTGTGTGAGTATGGTCATCTCTCTCTCTCTCTCAGTCACTAATGGAGGTGTGTGAGTGTGGTGATCTCTCTCACTCACTTATGGAGGTCTGTGAGTGTGGTGATCTCTCTCTCTCTCACTCGCTAGTAGAGGTGTGTGAGTGTGGTGATCTCTCTCTCTCTCAGTTTCTGATGGAGATGTGTGAGTGTAGTGATCTCTCTGTCTCTGCGTCACTGATGGAGGTGTGTGAGTGTGGTCATCTGTCTCTCTCTCAGTCACTGATGGAGGTGTGTGAGTGTGGTGATCTCTCTATCTCTCAGTCACTGATGGAGTTGTGTGAGTGTGGTGATCTCTCTCTCTCAGTCACTAATGGAGGTGTGTGAGTGTGGTGATCTCTCTCTCTCTCTCAGTCACTAATGGAGGTGTGTGAGTGTGGTGATATCTCTCTCTCTCACACGCTGATGGAGGTGTGTGGGTGTGGTGATATCTCTCTCTCTCAGTCACTGATGGAGGTGTGTGACTGTGGTGATCTCTCTCTCCCTCAGTCATTGATGGAGGTGTATGAGTGTGGTGATCTCTCTCTCTCAGTCACTAAAGGAGGTGTGTGAGTGTGGTGATCTCTCTCTCTCTCAGTCACTGATGGAGGTGTGTGAGTGTGGTGATATCTCTCTCTCTCACACGCTGATGGAGGTTTGTGAGTCTGGTGATCTCTCTCTCTTTCAGTCACTGATGGAGGTGTGTGAGTGTGGTGATCTCTCTCCCTCAGTCACTAAAGGAGGTGTGTGAGTGTGGTGATCTCTCTCTCTCTCAGTCACTGATGGAGTTGTGTGAGTGTGGTGATCTCTCTCTCTCAGTCACTAATGGAGGTGTGTGAGTATGGTGATCTCTCTCTCTCTCAGTCACTGATTGAGCTATGTGAGTGTGGTGATATCTCTCTCTCTCAGTCACTGATAGAGGTGTGTGAGTGTGGTGATCTCTCTCTGTCTCAGTCACTGATGGAAGTATGTGAGTGTGGTGATCTCTCTCTCTCAGTCACTGATGGAGGTGTGTGAGTGTGGTGATCTCTCTCTCTCAGTCACTGATGGATGTGTGTCAGTGTGGTGATATCTCTCTCTCAGTCACTGATGGAGGTGTGTGACTGTGGAGATCTCTCTCTCTCTCAGTGACTGATGGAGGTGTGTGAGTGTGGTGATCTCTCTCTCTCTCACTCGCAGATGGAGGTGTGTGGGTGTGGTGATATCTCTCTCTCTCAGTCACTGATGGAGGTGTGTGACTCTGGAGATCTCTCTCTCTCTCAGTGACTGATGGAGCTGTGTGAGTGTGGTGATCTCTCTCACTCTCAGTCACTGATGGAGATGTGTGAGTGTGGTCATCTCTCTCTCCTAGTCACTAATGGAGGTGTATGAGCATGGTATCTCACTATCTCACTCGCAGATGGAAGTGTGTGGGTGTGGTGATATCACTCTCTCTCAGTCACTGATGGGGTTTTCTGACTGTGGTGATCTCTCTCTCTCTCTCAGTGACTGATGGAGGTATGTGCGTGTGGTGATCTCTCTCTCTCAGTCACTGATGGAGTTTTCTGAGTGTGCTGATCTCTCACTCTCACTCTCACTTGCTGATGGAGGTTTGTGAGTCTGGTGATCTCTCTCTCTCTCAGTCACTGATGGAGGTGTGTGAGTGTGGTGATCTCTCTCTCTCAGTCACTAAAGGAGGTGTGTGAGTGTGGTGATCTATCTCTCTCTCAGTCACTGATGGAGGTGTGTGAGTGTGGTGATCTCTCTCTCTCAGTCACTAAAGGAGGTGTGTGAGTGTGGTGATCTCTCTCTCTCTCAGTCACTGTTGGAGGTGTGTGAGTGTGGTGATCTCTCTCTCTCACTCGCTGATGGAGCTGTGTGAGTGTGGTGATCTCTCTCTCTCTCAGTCACTGATGGAGTTGTTTGAGTGTGGTGATCTCTCTCTCTCTCTCACTCTCTGATGGAGGTGTGTGAGTGTAGTGATCTCTCTCTCTCAGTCACTGATGGAGTTGTGTGAGTGTGGTGATCTCTCTCTCTCAGTCACTAAAGGAGGTGTGTGCGTGTGGCGATCTCTCTCTCTCTCAGTCACTGCTGGAGGTGTATGAGTGTGGTTATCTCTCTCTCTCACTCGCTGATGGAGGTGTGTGAGTGTGGTGATCTCTCTCTCTCTCAGTCATTGATGGAGTTGTGTGAGTGTGTTGATCTCTCTCTCTCTCACTCTCTGATGGAGGTGTGTGAGTTTGGTGATCTCTCTCTCTCAGTCACTAATGGAGGTGTGTGAGTGTGGTGATCTCTCTCTCTCTGTCACTGATGGAGGTGTGTGAGTGTGGTGATCTCTCTCACTCGTTGATGGAGGTGTGTGAGTATGGTTATCTCTCTCTCCTTCAGTGACTGATGGAGGTGTGTGAGTGTGGTCATCTCTCTCTCTCTCAGTCACTAATGGAGGTGTGTGAGTGTGGTGATCTCTCTCTCTCAGACACTAAAGGAGTTGTGTGAGTGTGGTGATCTCTCTCAGTCACTGTTGGAGGTGTGTGAGTGTGGTGATCTCTCTCTCTCAGTCACTGATGGAGGTGTGTGAGTGTGGTGAACTCTCTCCCTCTCAGTCACTGATGGAGATGTGTGAGTGCAGTGATTTCTCTCTCAGTCACTGATGGAGGTGTGTGAGTGTGGTGATCTCTCTCTCTCTCAGTCACTGTTGGAGGTGTGTGAGTGTGGTGATCTCTCTCTCTCACTCGCTGATGGAGGTGTGTGAGTGTGGTGATCTCTCTCTCTCACTCATTGATGGAGTTGTGTGAGTGTGTTGATCTCTCTCTCTCTCACTCTCTGATGGAGGTGTTTGAGTGTGGTGATCTCTCTCTCTCAGTCACTAATGGAGGTGTGTGAGTGTGGTGATCTCTCTCTCTCTCTGTCACTGATGGAGGTGTGTGAGTGTGGTGATCTCTCTCACTCGTTGATGGAGGTGTGTGAGTATGGTTATCTCTCTCTCCTTCAGTGACTGATGGAGGTGTGTGAGTGTGGTCATCTCTCTCTCTCTCAGTCACTAATGGAGTTCTGTGAGTGTGGTGATCTCTCTCTCTCAGACACTAAAGGAGTTGTGTGAGTGTGGTGATCTCTCTCAGTCACTGTTGGAGGTGTGTGAGTGTGGTGATCTCTCTCTCTCAGTCACTGATGGAGGTGTGTGAGTGTGGTGAACTCTCTCCCTCTCAGTCACTGATGGAGATGTGTGAGTGCAGTGATTTCTCTCTCAGTCACTGATGGAGGTGTGTGAGTGTGGTGATCTCTCTCTCTCTCAGTCATTGTTGGAGGTGTGTGAGTGTGGTGATCTCTCTCTCTCACTCTCTGATGGAGGTGTCTGAGTGTGGTGATCTCTCTCTCTCTCAGTCACTGATGGAGTTGTTTGAGTGTGGTGATCTCTCTCTCTCTCTCACTCTCTAATGGAGGTGTGTGTGTGTGGTGATCTCTCTCTCTCAGTCACTGATGGAGTTGTGTGAGTGTGGTGATCTCTCTCTCTCAGTCACTAATGGAGGTGTGTGAGTGTGGTGATCTCTCTCTCTCTCAGTCACTGATGGAGGTGTGTGAGTGTGGTGAACTCTCTCTCTCTCAGTCACTGATGGAGTTGTGTGAGTGTGGTGATCTCTCTCACTCGTTGATGGAGGTGTGTGAGTGTGGTAATCTCTCTCTCTCTCTCGCTGATGGAGGTGTGTGAGTGTGGTGATCTCTCTCACTCGCTGATGGAGGTGTGTGAGTGTGGTGATCTCTCTCTCTCTCACTTGCTGATGCAGATGTGTGAGTGTGGTGATCTCTCCCTCTCTCAGTCAGTGATGGAGGTGTGTGAGTGTGGTGATCTCTCTCTCTCTGAGTCACTGATGGAGGTGTATGAGTGTGGTGATCTCTCTCTCTCTCACTCACTTATGGAGGTGTGTGAGTGTGGTGATCTCTCTCTCTCTCACTCGCTGATAGAGGTGTGTGAGTGTGGTGATCTCTCTCTCTCTCAGTTACTGATGGAGGTGTGTGAGTGTGGTGATCTCTCTCTCTCAGTCACTAAAGGAGGTGTGTGAGTGTGGTGATCTCTCTCTCTCTCAGTCACTGATGGAGGTGTGTGAGTGTGGTGATCTCTCTCTCTCAGTCACTAAAGGAGGTGTGTGAGTGTGGTGATCTCTCTCTCTCTCAGTCACTGTTGGAGGTGTGTGAGTGTGGTGATCTCTCTCTCTCACTCGCTGATGGAGCTGTGTGAGTGTGGTGATCTCTCTCTCTCTCAGTCACTGATGGAGTTGTTTGAGTGTGGTGATCTCTCTCTCTCTCTCACTCTCTGATGGAGGTGTGTGAGTGTGGTGATCTCTCTCTCTCAGTCACTGATGGAGTTGTGTGAGTGTGGTGATCTCTCTCTCTCAGTCACTAAAGGAGGTGTGTGCGTGTGGCGATCTCTCTCTCTCTCAGTCACTGATGGAGGTGTGTGAGTGTGGTGATCTCTCTCTCTCACTCGCTGATGGAGGTGTGTGAGTGTGGTGATCTCTCTCTCTCTCAGTCATTGATGGAGTTGTGTGAGTGTGTTGATCTCTCTCTCTCTCACTCTCTGATGGAGGTGTGTGAGTGTGGTGATCTCTCTCTCTCAGTCACTAATGGAGGTGTGTGAGTGTGGTAATCTCTCTCTCTCTGTCACTGATGGAGGTGTGTGAGTGTGGTGATCTCTTTCACTCCGTAATGGAGGTGTGTGAGTATGGTTATCTCTCTCTCCTTCAGTGACTGATGGAGGTGTGTGAGTGTGGTCATCTCTCTCTCTCTCAGTCACTAATGGAGGTGTGTCAGTGTGGTGATCTCTCTCTCTCAGACACTAAAGGAGTTGTGTGAGCGTGGTGATCTCTCTCAGTCACTGTTGGAGGTGCGTGAGTGTGGTGATCTCTCTCTCTCAGTCACTGATGGAGGTGTGTGAGTGTGGTGAACTCTCTCCCTCTCAGTCACTGATGGAGATGTGTGAGTGTGGTGATCTCTCTCTCTCTCAGTCATTGTTGGAGGTGTGTGAGTGTGGTGATCTCTCTCTCTCTCAGTCATTGTTGGAGGTGTGTGAGTGTGGTAATCTCTCTCTCTCACTCGCTGATGGAGGTGTGTGAGTTTGGTGATCTCTCTCTCTCTCAGTCATTGATGGAGTTGTGTGAGTGTGTTGATCTCTCTCTCTCTCACTCTCTGATGGAGGTGTGTGAGTGTGGTGATCTCTCTCTCTCAGTCACTAATGGAGGTGTGTGAGTGTGGTGATCTCTCTCTCTCTGTCACTGATGGAGGTGTGTGAGTGTGGTGATCTCTCTCACTCGTTGATGGAGGTGTGTGAGTATGGTTATCTCTCTCTCCTTCAGTGACTGATGGAGGTGTGTGAGTGTGGTCATCTCTCTCTCTCTCAGTCACTAATGGAGGTCTGTGAGTGTGGTGATCTCTCTCTCTCAGACACTAAAGGAGTTGTGTGAGTGTGGTGATCTCTCTCAGTCACAGTTGGAGGTGTGTGAGTGTGGTTATCTCTCTCTCTCAGTCACTGATGGAGGTGTGTGAGTGTGGTGATCTCTCTCTCTCTCAGTCACTGATGGAGTTGTTTGAGTGTGGTGATCTCTCTCTCTCTCTCACTCTCTGATGGAGGTGTGTGAGTGTGGTGATCTCTCTCTCTCAGTCACTGATGGAGTTGTGTGAGTGTGGTGATCTCTCTCTCTCAGTCACTAAAGGAGGTGTGTGCGTGTGGCGATCTCTCTCTCTCTCAGTCACTGATGGAGGTGTGTGAGTGTGGTGATCTCTCTCTCTCACTCGCTGATGGAGGTGTGTGAGTGTGGTGATCTCTCTCTCTCTCAGTCATTGATGGAGTTGTGTGAGTGGTGTTGATCTCTCTCTCTCTCACTCTCTGATGGAGGTGTGTGAGTGTGGTGATCTCTCTCTCTCAGTCACTAATGGAGGTGTGTGAGTGTGGTAATCTCTCTCTCTCTGTCACTGATGGAGGTGTGTGAGTGTGGTGATCTCTTTCACTCCGTAATGGAGGTGTGTGAGTATGGTTATCTCTCTCTCCTTCAGTGACTGATGGAGGTGTGTGAGTGTGGTCATCTCTCTCTCTCTCAGTCACTAATGGAGGTGTGTCAGTGTGGTGATCTCTCTCTCTCAGACACTAAAGGAGTTGTGTGAGCGTGGTGATCTCTCTCAGTCACTGTTGGAGGTGCGTGAGTGTGGTGATCTCTCTCTCTCAGTCACTGATGGAGGTGTGTGAGTGTGGTGAACTCTCTCCCTCTCAGTCACTGATGGAGATGTGTGAGTGTGGTGATCTCTCTCTCTCTCAGTCATTGTTGGAGGTGTGTGAGTGTGGTGATCTCTCTCTCTCTCAGTCATTGTTGGAGGTGTGTGAGTGTGGTAATCTCTCTCTCTCACTCGCTGATGGAGGTGTGTGAGTTTGGTGATCTCTCTCTCTCTCAGTCATTGATGGAGTTGTGTGAGTGTGTTGATCTCTCTCTCTCTCACTCTCTGATGGAGGTGTGTGAGTGTGGTGATCTCTCTCTCTCAGTCACTAATGGAGGTGTGTGAGTGTGGTGATCTCTCTCTCTCTGTCACTGATGGAGGTGTGTGAGTGTGGTGATCTCTCTCACTCGTTGATGGAGGTGTGTGAGTATGGTTATCTCTCTCTCCTTCAGTGACTGATGGAGGTGTGTGAGTGTGGTCATCTCTCTCTCTCTCAGTCACTAATGGAGGTCTGTGAGTGTGGTGATCTCTCTCTCTCAGACACTAAAGGAGTTGTGTGAGTGTGGTGATCTCTCTCAGTCACAGTTGGAGGTGTGTGAGTGTGGTTATCTCTCTCTCTCAGTCACTGATGGAGGTGTGTGAGTGTGGTGAACTCTCTCCCTCTCAGTCACTGATGGAGATGTGTGAGTGCAGTGATTTCTCTCTCAGTCACTGATGGAGGTGTGTGAGTGTGGTGATCTCTCTCTCTCTCAGTCATTGTTGGAGGTGTGTGAGTGTGGTGATCTCTCTCTCTCACTCGCTGATGGAAGTGTGTGAGTGTGGTGATCTCTCTCTCTCTCAGTCACTGATGGAGTTGTTTGAGTGTGGTGATCTCTCTCTCTCTCTCACTCTCTAATGGAGGTGTGTGTGTGTGGTGATCTCTCTCTCTCAGTCACTGATGGAGTTGTGTGAGTGTGGTGATCTCTCTCTCTCAGTCACTAATGGAGGTCTGTGAGTGTGGTGATCTCTCTCTCTCAGACACTAAAGGAGTTGTGTGAGTGTGGTGATCTCTCTCAGTCACTGTTGGAGGTGTGTGAGTGTGGTGATCTCTCTCTCTCAGTCACTGATGGAGGTGTGTGAGTGTGGTGAACTCTCTCCCTCTCAGTCACTGATGGAGATGCGTGAGTGCAGTGATTTCTCTCTCAGTCACTGATGGAGGTGTGTGAGTGTGGTGATCTCTCTCTCTCTCAGTCATTGTTGGAGGTGTGTGAGTGTGGTGATCTCTCTCTCTCTCACTCGCTGATGGAGGTGTGTGAGTGTGGTGATCTCTCTCTCTCTCAGTCACTGATGGAGTTGTGTGAGTGTGGTGATCTCTCTCTCTCTGTCACTAATGGAGGTGTGTGAGTGTGGTCATCTCTCTCTCTCTCTCAGTCACTGATGGAGGTGTGTGAGTGTGGTGATCTCTCTCACTCGTTGATGGAGGTGTGTGAGTGTGGTAATCTCTCTCTCTCTCTCGCTGATGGAGGTGTGTGAGTGTGGTGATCTCTCTCACTAGCTGATGGAGGTGTGTGAGTGTGGTGATCTCTCTCTCTCTCAGTCAGTGATGGAGGTGTGTGAGTGTGGTGATCTCTCTCTCTCTGAGTCACTGATGGAGGTGTATGAGTGTGGTGATCTCTCTCTCTCTCACTCACTTATGGAGGTGTGTGAGTGTGGTGATCTCTCTCTCTCTCACTCGCTGATAGAGGTGTGTGAGTGTGGTGATCTCTCTCTCTCTCAGTTACTGATGGAGGTGTGTGAGTGTGGTGATCTCTCTCTTTCTCAGTCACTGATGGAGGTGTGTGAGTGTGGTCATCTCTCTCTCTCTCTCAGTCACTGATGGAGATGTGTGAGTGTGGTGATCTCTCTCTCCTAGTCACTAATGGAGGTGTGTGAGCGTGGTGATCTCTCTCTCTCACTCGCAGATGGAGGTGTGTGGGTGTGGTGATATCTCTCTCTCTCAGTCACTGATGGAGGTGTGTGACTGTGGTGAACTCTCTCTCTCTCAGTCACTGATGGAGGTGTGTGAGTGTGGTGATCTCTCTCTCTCTGAGTGACTGATGGAGGTGTGTGAGTGTGGTGATCTCTCTCTCTCAGTCACTGATGGAGGTGTGTGAGTGTGGTGATCTCTCTCTCTCTCAGTCACTGTTGGAGGTTTGTGAGTGTGGTGATCTCTCTCTCTCTCTCTCACTCGCTGATGCAGGTTTGTGAGTCTGGTGATCTCTCTCTCTCTCAGTCACTGATGGGGGTGTGTGAGTGTGCTGATCTCTCTCTCTCAGTCACTAAAGGAGTTGTGTGAGTGTGGTGATCTCTCTCTCTCTCAGTCACTGTTGGAGGTGTGTGTGTGTGGTCATCTCTCTGTCTCTCTCAGTCACTGATGGAGGTGTGTGAGTGTGGTGATCTCCCTCACTCGTTGATGGAGGTGTGTGAGTGTAGTTATCTCTCTCTCTCTCTCGCTGATGGAGGTGTGTGAGTGTGGTGATCTCTCTCTCTCTCACTCGCTGATGGAGGTGTGTGAGTGTGGTGATCTCTCTCTCTCTCACTCGCTGATGGAGGTGTGTGAGGGTGGTGATCTCTCTCTCTCTCACTTGCTGATGGAGATGTGTGAGTGTGGTGATCGCTCTCTCCCTCAGTCAGTGATGGAGGTGTGCGAGTGTGGTGATCTCTCTCTCTCTGAGTCACTGATGGAGGTGTGTGAGTGTGGTGATCTCTCTCTCCCTCACTCGCTTATGGAGGTGTGTGAGTGTGGTGATCTCTCTCTCTCTCACTCGCTGATGGAGGTGTGTGAGTGTGGTGATCTCTCTCTCTCTCAGTCACTGATGGAGGTGTGTGAGTGTGGTGATCTGTCTCTCTCTCAGTCACTGATGGAGGTGTGTGAGTGTGGTGATCTCTCTCTCAGTCACTGATGGAGGTGTGTGAGTGTGGTGATCTCTCTCTCTCTCACTCACTTATGGAGGTTTGTTGAGTGTGGTGATCTCTCTCTCTCTCAGTCGCTGATAGAGGTGTGTGAGTGTGGTGATCTCTCTCTCTCTCAGTTACTGATGGAGGTGTGTGAGTGTGGTGATCTCTCTCTTTCTCAGTCACTGATGGAGGTGTGTGAGTGTGGTCATCTCTCTCTCTCTCTCAGTCACTGATGGAGATGTGTGAGTGTGGTGATCTCTCTCTCCTAGTCACTAATGGAGGTGTGTGAGCGTGGTGATCTCTCTCTCTCACTCGCAGATGGAGGTGTGTGGGTGTGGTGATATCTCTCTCTCTCAGTCACTGATGGAGGTGTGTGACTGTGGTAAACTCTCTCTCTCTCAGTCACTGATGGAGGTGTGTGAGTGTGGTGATCTCTCTCTCTCTGAGTGACTGATGGAGGTGTGTGAGTGTGGTGATCTCTCCCTCTCAGTCACTGATGGAGGTGTGTGAGTGTGGTGATCTCTCTCTCTCTCAGTCACTGTTGGGGGTTTGTGAGTGTGGTGATCTCTCTCTCTCTCTCTCACTCGCTGATGCAGGTTTGTGAGTCTGGTGATCTCTCTCTCTCTCAGTCACTAAAGGAGTTGTGTGAGTGTGGTGATCTCTCTCTCTCTCAGTCACTGTTGGAGATGTGTGTGTGTGGTCATCTCTCTGTCTCTCTCAGTCACTGATGGAGGTGTGTGAGTGTGGTGATCTCTCTCACTCGTTGATGGAGGTGTGTGAGTGTAGTTATCTCTCTCTCTCTCTCGCTGATGGAGGTGTGTGAGTGTGGTGATCTCTCTCTCACTCGCTGATGGAGGTGTCTGAGTGTGGTGATCTCTCTCTCTCTCACTCGCTGATGGAGGTGTGTGAGTGTGGTGATCTCTCTCTCTCTCAGTCACTAAAGGAGGTTTGTGAGTGTGGTGATCTCTCTCTCTCAGTCACTGATGGAGGTGTGTGAGTGTGGTGATCTCTCTCTCTCGCTGATGGAGGTGTGTGAGTGTGGTGATCTCTCTCTCTCTCACTCGCTGATGGAGGTGTGTGAGTGTGGTGATCTGTCTCACTCGCTGATGGATGTGTGTGAGTGTGGTGATCTCTCTCTCCGTCACTGATGGAGGTGTGTGAGTGTGGTGATCTCTCTCTCTCTCACTCGCTGATGAAGGTGTGTGAGTGTGGTGATCTCTCTGTCTCAGACAGTGATGGAGGTGTGTGAGTGTGGTGACGTCTCTCTCTCTCAGTCACTGATGGAGATGTGTGAGTGTGGTGATCTCTCTCTCCTAGTCACTAATGGAGGTGTGTGAGCGTGGTGATCTCTCTCTCTCACTCGCAGATGGAGGTGTGTGAGTGTGGTGATCTCTCTCTCTCTCAGTCACTGATGGAGTTGTTTGAGAGTGGTGATCTCTCTCTCTCTCTCTCACTCGCTGATGCAGGTTTGTGAGTCTGGTGATCTCTCTCTCTCTCAGTCACTGATGGAGGTGTGTGAGTGTGCTGATCTCTCTCTCTCAGTCACTAAAGGACGTGTGTGAGTGTGGTGATCTCTCTCTCTCTCAGTCACTGATGGAGTTGTTTGAGTGTGGTGATCTCTCTCTCTCTCTCTCTCTCTAATGGAGGTGTGTGTGTGTGGTGATCTCTCTCTCTCAGTCACTGATGGAGTTGTGTGAGTGTGGTGATCTCTCTCTCTCAGTCACTAATGGAGGTCTGTGAGTGTGGTGATCTCTCTCTCTCAGACACTAAAGGAGTTGTGTGAGTGTGGTGATCTCTCTCAGTCACTGTTGGAGGTGTGTGAGTGTGGTGATCTCTCTCTCTCAGTCACTGATGGAGGTGTGTGAGTGTGGTGAACTCTCTCCCTCTCAGTCACTGATGGAGATGCGTGAGTGCAGTGATTTCTCTCTCAGTCACTGATGGAGGTGTGTGAGTGTGGTGATCTCTCTCTCTCAGTCATTGTTGGAGGTGTGTGAGTGTGGTGATCTCTCTCTCTCTCACTCGCTGATGGAGGTGTGTGAGTGTGGTGATCTCTCTCTCTCTCAGTCACTGATGGAGTTGTGTGAGTGTGGTGATCTCTCTCTCTCTGTCACTAATGGAGGTGTGTGAGTGTGGTCATCTCTCTCTCTCTCAGTCACTGATGGAGGTGTGTGAGTGTGGTGATCTCTCTCACTCGTTGATGGAGGTGTGTGAGTGTGGTAATCTCTCTCTCTCTCTCGCTGATGGAGGTGTGTGAGTGTGGTGATCTCTCTCACTCGCTGATGGAGGTGTGTGAGTGTGGTGATCTCTCTCTCTCTCACTTGCTGATGCAGATGTGTGAGTGTGGTGATCTCTCTCTCTCTCAGTCAGTAATGGAGGTGTGTGAGTGTGGTGATCTCTCTCTCTCTGAGTCACTGATGGAGGTGTATGAGTGTGGTGATCTCTCTCTCTCTCACTCACTTATGGAGGTGTGTGAGTGTGGTGATCTCTCTCTCTCTCACTCGCTGATAGAGGTGTGTGAGTGTGGTGATCTCTCTCTCTCTCAGTTACTGATGGAGGTGTGTGAGTGTGGTGATCTCTCTCTTTCTCAGTCACTGATGGAGGTGTGTGAGTGTGGTCATCTCTCTCTCTCTCTCAGTCACTGATGGAGATGTGTGAGTGTGGTGATCTCTCTCTCCTAGTCACTAATGGAGGTGTGTGAGCGTGGTGATCTCTCTCTCTCACTCGCAGATGGAGGTGTGTGGGTGTGGTGATATCTCTCTCTCTCAGTCACTGATGGAGGTGTGTGACTGTGGTGAACTCTCTCTCTCTCAGTCACTGATGGAGGTGTGTGAGTGTCGTGATCTCTCTCTCTCTGAGTGACTGATGGAGGTGTGTGAGTGTGGTGATCTCTCTCTCTCAGTCACTGATGGAGGTGTGTGAGTGTGGTGATCTCTCTCTCTCTCAGTCACTGTTGGAGGTTTGTGAGTGTGGTGATCTCTCTCTCTCTCTCTCACTCGCTGATGCAGGTTTGTGAGTCTGGTGATCTCTCTCTCTCTCAGTCACTGATGGAGGTGTGTGAGTGTGCTGATCTCTCTCTCTCAGTCACTAAAGGAGTTGTGTGAGTGTGGTGATCTCTCTCTCTCTCAGTCACTGTTGGAGGTCTGTGTGTGTGGTCATCTCTCTGTCTCTCTCAGTCACTGATGGAGGTGTGTGAGTGTGGTGATCTCCCTCACTCGTTGATGGAGGTGTGTGAGTGTAGTTATCTCTCTCTCTCTCTCGCTGATGGAGGTGTGTGAGTGTGGTGATCTCTCTCTCTCTCACTCGCTGATGGAGGTGTGTGAGTGTGGTGATCTCTCTCTCTCTCACTCGCTGATGGAGGTGTGTGAGGGTGGTGATCTCTCTCTCTCTCACTTGCTGATGGAGATGTGTGAGTGTGGTGATCGCTCTCTCCCTCAGTCAGTGATGGAGGTGTGCGAGTGTGGTGATCTCTCTCTCTCTGAGTCACTGATGGAGGTGTGTGAGTGTGGTGATCTCTCTCTCCCTCACTCGCTTATGGAGGTGTGTGAGTGTGGTGATCTCTCTCTCTCTCACTCGCTGATGGAGGTGTGTGAGTGTGGTGATCTCTCTCTCTCTCAGTCACTGATGGAGGTGTGTGAGTGTGGTGATCTGTCTCTCTCTCAGTCACTGATGGAGGTGTGTGAGTGTCGTGATCTCTCTCTCTCTCAGTCACTGATGGAGGTGTGTGAGTGTGGTGATCTCTCTCTCTCTCACTCACTTATGGAGGTTTGTTGAGTGTGGTGATCTCTCTCTCTCACTCGCTGAGAGGTGTGTGAGTGTGTTGATCTCTCTCTCTCTCAGTTACTGATGGAGGTGTGTGAGTGTGGTGATCTCTCTCTTTCTCAGTCACTGATGGAGGTGTGTGAGTGTGGTCATCTCTCTCTCTCTCTCAGTCACTGATGGAGATGTGTGAGTGTGGTGATCTCTCTCTCCTAGTCACTAATGGAGGTGTGTGAGCGTGGTGATCTCTCTCTCTCACTCGCAGATGGAGGTGTGTGGGTGTGGTGATATCTCTCTCTCTCAGTCACTGATGGAGGTGTGTGACTGTGGTAAACTCTCTCTCTCTCAGTCACTGATGGAGGTGTGTGAGTGTGGTGATCTCTCTCTCTCTGAGTGACTGATGGAGGTGTGTGAGTGTGGTGATCTCTCCCTCTCAGTCACTGATGGAGGTGTGTGAGTGTGGTGATCTCTCTCTCTCTCTCTCTCACTCGCTGATGCAGGTTTGTGAGTCTGGTGATCTCTCTCTCTCTCAGTCACTAAAGGAGTTGTGTGAGTGTGGTGATCTCTCTCTCTCTCAGTCACTGTTGGAGATGTGTGTGTGTGGTCATCTCTCTGTCTCTCTCAGTCACTGATGGAGGTGTGTGAGTGTGGTGATCTCTCTCACTCGTTGATGGAGGTGTGTGAGTGTAGTTATCTCTCTCTCTCTCTCGCTGATGGAGGTGTGTGAGTGTGGTGATCTCTCTCTCACTCGCTGATGGAGGTGTCTGAGTGTGGTGATCTCTCTCTCTCTCACTCGCTGATGGAGGTGTGTGAGTGTGGTGATCTCTCTCTCTCTCAGTCACTAAAGGAGGTTTGTGAGTGTGGTGATCTCTCTCTCTCAGTCACTGATGGAGGTGTGTGAGTGTGGTGATCTCTCTCTCTCGCTGATGGAGGTGTGTGAGTGTGGTGATCTCTCTCTCACTCGCTGATGGAGGTGTGTGAGTGTGGTGATCTGTCTCACTCGCTGATGGATGTGTGTGAGTGTGGTGATCTCTCTCTCCGACACTGATGGAGGTGTGTGAGTGTGGTGATCTCTCTCTCTCTCACTCGCTGATGAAGGTGTGTGAGTGTGGTGATCTCTCTGTCTCAGTCAGTGATGGAGGTGTGTGAGTGTGGTGACGTCTCTCTCTCTCAGTCACTGATGGAGATGTGTGAGTGTGGTGATCTCTCTCTCCTAGTCACTAATGGAGGTGTGTGAGCGTGGTGATCTCTCTCTCTCACTCGCAGATGGAGGTGTGTGAGTGTGGTGATCTCTCTCTCTCTCAGTCACTGATGGAGTTGTTTGAGAGTGGTGATCTCTCTCTCTCTCTCTCACTCGCTGATGCAGGTTTGTGAGTCTGGTGATCTCTCTCTCTCTCAGTCACTGATGGAGGTGTGTGAGTGTGCTGATCTCTCTCTCTCAGTCACTAAAGGACGTGTGTGAGTGTGGTGATCTCTCTCTCTCAGTCACTGATGGAGTTGTGTGAGTGTGGTGATCTCTCTCTCTCAGTCACTAATGGAGGTGTGTGAGTGTGGTGATCTCTCTCTCTCTCTCAGTCACTAATGGAGATCTGTGAGTGTGGTGATCTCTCTCACTCGTTGATGGAGGTGTGTGAGTGTGGTTATCTCTCTCTCTCTCTCGCTGATGGAGGTGTGTGAGTGTGGTGATCTCTCTCTCTCTCACTCGCTGATGGAGGTGTGTGAGTGTGGTGATCTCTCTCTCTCACTCGCTGATGGAGGTGTGTGAGTGTGGTGATCTCTCTCTCTCTCACTTGCTGATGGAGATGTGTGAGTTTGGTGATCGCTCTCTCTCTCAGTCAGTGATGGAGGTGTGCGAGTGTGGTGATCTCTCTCTCTCTGAGTCACTGATGGAGGTGTGTGAGTGTGGTGATCTCTCTCTCCCTCACTCGCTTATGGAGGTGTGTGAGTGTGGTGATCTCTCTCTCTCACTCGCTGATGGAGGTGTGTGAGTGTGGTGATCTCTCTCTCTCTCAGTCACTGATGGAGGTGTGTGAGTGTGGTGATCTGTCTCTCTCTCAGTCACTGATGGAGCTGTGTGAGTTTGGTGATATCTCTCTCTCTCAGTCACTGATGGAGGTGTGTGAGTGTGGTGATCTCTCTCTCTCTCACTCGCTGATGGAGGTGTGTGAGTGTGGTGATCTCTCTCTCTCTCAGTTACTGATGGAGGTGTGTGAGTCTGGTGATCTCTCTGTCTCTGCGTCACTGATGGAGGTGTGTGACTGTGGTGATCTCTCTCTCTCTCAGTCACTGATGGAGGTGTATGACTGTGGTGATCTCTATCTCTATCACATGCTGATGGAGGCTTGTGAGTCTGGTTTTCTCTCTCTCTCTCAGTCACTCATGGAGGTGTGTGAGTGTGGTGATCTCTCCCTCTCAGTCACTAAAGGAGGTGTGTGAGTGCGGTGATCCCTCTCTCTCTCAGTCACTGATGGAGTTGTTTGAGTGTGGTGATCTCTCTCTCTCTCTAACTCTCTAATGGAGGTGTGTGAGTGTGGTGATCTCTCTCTCTCATTCACTGATGGAGTTGTGTGAGTGTGGTGATCTCTCCCTCTCAGTCACTAATGGAGGTGTGTGAGTGTGGCGATATCTCTCTCTCTCAGTCACTGATAGAGTGTGTGAGTGTGGTGATCTCTCTCTCAGTCGCTGATGGAGGTGTGTGAGTGTGGTGATCTCTCTCTCTCTCAGTCACTGATGGAGGTGTGTGAGTGTGGTGATCTCTCTCGGTAACTGATGGAGGTGTGTGAGTGTGGTGATCTCTCTCTCTCAGTCACTGATGGAGGTGTGTGCGTGTGGTGATGTCTCTCTCTCTCAGTCACTGATGGAGGTGTGTGAGTGTGGTGATCTCTCTCTCTCTCAGTCACTGATGGAGGTGTGTGAGTGTGGTGAACTCTCTCCCTCTCAGTCACTGATGGAGATGTGTGAGTGTAGTGATTTCTCTCTCAGTCACTGATGGAGGTTTGTGAGTGTGGTGATCTCTCTCTCTCTCAGTCATTGTTGGAGGTGTGTGAGTGTGGTGATCTCTCTCTCTCACTCGCAGATGGAGGTGTGTGAGTGTGGTGATCTCTCTCTCTCAGTCACTGATGGAGATGTGTGAGTGTAGTGATTTCTCTCTCAGTCACTGATGGAGTTGTTTGAGTGTGGTGATCTCTCTCCCTCTCTCACTCTCTAATGGAGGTGTGTGTGTGTGGTGATCTCTCTCTCTCAGTCACTGATGGAGTTGTGTGCGTGTGGTGATCTCTCTCTCTCAGTCACTAATGGAGGTGTGTGAGTGTGGTCATCTCTCTCTCTCGCTCAGTCACTGATGAGGTGTGTGAGTGTGGTGATCTCTCTCACTCGTTGATGGACGTGTGTGAGTGTGGTAATCTCTCTCTCTCTCTCGCTGATGGAGGTGTGTGAGTGTGGTGATCTCTCTCAATCGCTGATGGAGGTGTGTGAGTGTGGTAATCTCTCTCTCTCTCACTTGCAGATGCAGATGTGTGAGTGTGGTGATCTCTCTCTCTCTCAGTCAGTGATGGAGGTGTGTGAGTGTGGTGATCTCTCTCTCTCTGAGTCACTGATGGAGGTGTGTGAGTGTGGTGATCTCTCTCTCTCTCACTCACTGATGGAGGTGTGTGAGTGTGGTGATCTCTCTCTCTCTCACTCGCTGATAGAGGTCTGTGAGTGTGGTGATCTCTCTCTCTCTGAGTGACTGATGGAGGTGTGTGAGTGTGGTGATCTCTCTCTCTCAGTCACTGATGGAGGTGTGTGAGTGTGGTGATCTCTCTCTCTCTCAGTCACTGTTGGAGGTGTGTGTGTGTGGTAATCTCTCTCAGTCACTGATGGAGTTGTGTGACTGTGGTGATCTCTCTCTCTCAGTCACTAATGGAGGTGTGTGAGTGTGGTCATCTCTCTGTCTCTCTCAGTCACTGATGGAGGTGTGTGAGTGTGGTGATCTCTCTCACTCGTTGATGGAGGTGTGTGAGTGTGGTTATCTCTTTCTCTCTCTCGCTGATGGAGGTGTGTGAGTGTGGTGATCTCTCTCTCTCTCACCCGCTGATGGAGGTGTGTGAGTGTGGTGATCTCTCTCTCTCACTCGCTGATGGAGGTTTGTGAGTGTGGTGATCTCTCTCTCTCTAACTTGCTGATGGAGATGTGTGAGTGTGGTGATCTCTCTCTCTCTCAGTCAGTGATGGAGGTGTGCGAGTGTGGTGATCTCTCTCTCTCTGAGTCACTGATGGAGGTGTGTGAGTGTGGTGATCTCTCTCTCCCTCACTCGCTTATGGAGGTGTGTGAGTGTGGTGATCTCTCTCTCTCTCACTCGCTGATGGAGGTGTGTGAGTGTGGTGATCTCTTTCTCTCTCAGTTACTGATGGAGGTGTGTGAGTCTGGTGATCTCTCTGTCTCTGCGTCACTGATAGAGGTGTGTTAGTGCGGTGATCTCTCTCTCTCAGTCACTGATGGAGGGGTGTGAGTGTGGTCATCTCTCTCTCTCTCTCAGTCACTGATGGAGATGTGTCAGTGTGGTGATCTCTCTCTCCTAGTCACAAATGGAGGTGTGTGAGCGCGGTGATCTCTCTCTCTCGCTCGCAGATGGAGGTGTGTGAGTGTGGTGATCTCTCTCTCTCAGTCACTGTTGGGAGGTGTGTGTGTGGTGATCTCTCTCTCTCAGTCACTGATGAAGTTGTGTGAGTGTAGTGATCTCTCTCTCTCAGTCACTATTGGAGGTGTGTGAGTGTGTCATCTCTCTCTCTCTCTCAGTCACTGATGGAGGTGTGTGAGTGTGGTGATCTCTCTCACTCGTTGATGGAGGTGTGTGAGTGTGGTCATCTCTCTCTCTCTCAGTAACTGATAGAGGTGTGTGAGTTTGTTGATCTCTCTCTCTCCCAGTCACTGATGGAGGTGTGTGAGTGTGGTAATCTCTCTGTCTCTGCGTCACTGATGGAGGTGTGTGAGTGTGGTGATCTCTCTCTCTCTCAGTCACTGATGGAGGTGTGTGAGTGTGGATATCTCTCTCTCTCTCAGTCACTGATGGAGGTGTGTGAGTCTGGTGATCTCTCTCTCTCTCTCACTCGCTGATGGATGTGTGTGAGTGTGGTCATGTCTCTCTCTCTCTCAGTCACTGATGGAGATGTGTGAGTGTGGTGATCTCTCTCTCCTAGTCACTAATGGAGGTGTGTGAGCGTGGTGATCTCTCTCTCTCACTCGCAGATGGAGGTGTGTGAGTGTGGTGATCTCTCTCTCTCAGTCACTGATGGAGGTGTGTGAGTGTGGTGATCTCTCTCTCTCTCAGTCACTGATGGAGGTGTGTGAGTGTGGTGATCTCTCTCTCTCTCTCACTCGCTGATGGATGTGTGTGGGTGTGGTCATCTCTCTATCTCTCTCAGTCACTGATGGAGATGTATGAGTGTGGTGATCTCTCTCTCCTAGTCACTAATGGAGATGTGTGAGCGTGGTGATCCCTCTCTCTCTCAGTCACTGATGGAGGTTTGTGAGTGTGCTGATCTCTCTCAGTCACTGATGGAGTTGTGTGAGTGTGGTGATCTCTCTCTCTCAGTCACTAAAGGAGGTGTGTGCGTGTGGTGAACTCTCTCTCTCTCAGTCACTGCTGGAGGTGTGTGAGTGAGGTGATCTCTCTCTCACTCGCTGATGGAGGTGTGTGAGTGTGGTGATCTCTCTCTCTCTCAGTCACTGATGGAGTTGTGTGAGTGTGGTGATCTCTCTCACTCGTTGATGGAGGTGTGTGAGTATGCTTATCTCTGTCTCCTTCAGTGACTGATGGAGGTGTGTGAGTGTGGTGATCTCTCTCTATCTCAGTCACTGATGGAGGTGTGTGAGTGTGGTGATCTCTCTCTCTCAGTCACTAAAGGAGTTGTGTGAGTGTGGTGATCTCTCTCTCTCTCTCAGTCACTGTTGGAGGTGTGTGAGTGTGGTGATCTCTCTCTCTCTCAGTCACTAAAGGAGGTGTGTGCGTGTGGTGAACTCTCTCTCTCTCAGTCACTGCTGGAGGTGTGTGAGTGAGGTGATCTCTCTCTCACTCGCTGATGGAGGTGTGTGAGTGTGGTGATCTCTCTCTCTCTCAGTCACTGATGGAGTTGTGTGAGTGTGGTGATCTCTCTCACTCGTTGATGGAGGTGTGTGAGTATGCTTATCTCTGTCTCCTTCAGTGACTGATGGAGGTGTGTGAGTGTGGTGATCTCTCTCTATCTCAGTCACTGATGGAGGTGTGTGAGTGTGGTGATCTCTCTCTCTCAGT
Source organism: Mobula birostris (assembly GCF_030028105.1). Classification (NCBI taxonomy): domain Eukaryota; kingdom Metazoa; phylum Chordata; class Chondrichthyes; order Myliobatiformes; family Myliobatidae; genus Mobula; species Mobula birostris. The sequence continues at coordinate 123,969 of NW_027274153.1, forward strand.
CACTAAAGGAGTTGTGTGAGTGTGGTGATCTCTCTCTCTCTCTCAGTCACTGTTGGAGGTGTGTGAGTGTGGTGATCTCTCTCTCTCTCAGTCACTGATGGAGGTGTGTGAGTGTGGTGATCTCTCTCTCTCTCAGTCACTGATGGAGGTGTGTGAGTGTGGTGATCTCTCTCTCTCTCAGTCACTGATGGAGATGTGTGAGTGTAGTGATTTCTCTCTCAGTCACTGATGGAGGCTTGTGAGTGTGGTGATCTCTCTCTCAGTCACTGCTGGAGGTGTGTGAGTGTGGTGATCTCTCTATCTCACTCGCTGATGGAGGTGTGTGAGTGTGGTGCTCTCTCTCTCTCTCAGTCACTGATGGAGTTGTTTCAGTGTTGTGATCTCTCTCTCTCAGTCACTGATGGAGTTGTGTCAGTGTGGTGATCTCTCTCTCTCAGTCACTAATGGAGGTGTGTGAGTATGGTCATCTCTCTCTCTCTCAGTCACTAATGGAGGTGTGTGAGTGTGGTGATCTCTCTCACTCACTTATGGAGGTCTGTGAGTGTGGTGATCTCTCTCTCTCTCACTCGCTGATAGAGGTGTGTGAGTGTGGTGATCTCTCTCTCTCTCAGTTTCTGATGGAGATGTGTGAGTGTGGTGATCTCTCTGTCTCTGCGTCACTGATGGAGGTGTGTGAGTGTGGTCATCTCTCTCTCTCTCAGTCACTGATGGAGGTGTGTGAGTGTGGTGATCTCTCTATCTCTCAGTCACTGATGGAGTGTGTGAGTGTGGTCATCTCTCTCTCTCTCAGTCACTGATGGAGATCTGTCAGTGTGGTGATCTCTCTCTCAGTCACTAATGGAGGTGTGTGAGCGTGGTGATCTCTCTCTCTCACTCGCAGATGGAGGTGTGTGGGTGTGGTGATATCTCTCTCTCTCAGTCACTGATGGAGGTGTGTGACTGTGGTGATCTCTCTCTCCCTCAGTCACTGATGGAGGTGTATGAGTGTGGTGATCTCTCTCCCTCAGTCACTAAAGGAGGTGTGTGAGTGTGGTGATCTCTCTCTCTCTCAGTCACTGATGGAGTTGTGTGAGTGTGGTGATCTCTCTCTCTCAGTCACTAATGGAGGTGTGTGAGTATGGTGATCTCTCTCTCTCTCAGTCACTGATTGAGCTATGTGAGTGTGGTGATCTCTCTCTCTCTCTCACTCGCTGATGGATGTGTGTGGGTGTGGTCATCTCTCTATCTCTCTCAGTCACTGATGGAGATGTATGAGTGTGGTGATCTCTCTCTCCTAGTCACTAATGGAGATGTGTGAGCGTGGTGATCCCTCTCTCTCAGTCACTGATGGAGGTTTGTGAGTGTGCTGATCTCTCTCAGTCACTGATGAGTTGTGTGAGTGTGGTGATCTCTCTCTCTCAGTCACTAAAGGAGGTGTGTGCGTGTGGTGAACTCTCTCTCTCTCAGTCACTGCTGGAGGTGTGTGAGTGAGGTGATCTCTCTCTCACTCGCTGATGGAGGTGTGTGAGTGTGGTGATCTCTCTCTCTCTCAGTCACTGATGGAGTTGTGTGAGTGTGGTGATCTCTCTCACTCGTTGATGGAGGTGTGTGAGTATGCTTATCTCTGTCTCCTTCAGTGACTGATGGAGGTGTGTGAGTGTGGTGATCTCTCTCTATCTCAGTCACTGATGGAGGTGTGTGAGTGTGGTGATCTCTCTCTCTCAGTCACTAAAGGAGTTGTGTGAGTGTGGTGATCTCTCTCTCTCTCAGTCACTGTTGGAGGTGTGTGAGTGTGGTGATCTCTCTCTCTCTCAGTCACTGATGGAGGTGTGTGAGTGTGGTGATCTCTCTCTCTCAGTCACTGATGGAGGTGTGTGAGTGTGGTGATCTCTCTCTCTCTCAGTCACTGATGGAGATGTGTGAGTGTAGTGATTTCTCTCTCAGTCACTGATGGAGGCTTGTGAGTGTGGTGATCTCTCAGTCACTGCTGGAGGTGTGTGAGTGTGGTGATCTCTCTATCTCACTCGCTGATGGAGGTGTGTGAGTGTGGTGCTCTCTCTCTCTCTCAGTCACTGATGGAGTTGTTTCAGTGTTGTGATCTCTCTCTCTCAGTCACTGATGGAGTTGTGTCAGTGTGGTGATCTCTCTCTCTCAGTCACTAATGGAGGTGTGTGAGTATGGTCATCTCTCTCTCTCTCTCAGTCACTAATGGAGGTGTGTGAGTGTGGTGATCTCTCTCACTCACTTATGGAGGTCTGTGAGTGTGGTGATCTCTCTCTCTCTCACTCGCTGATAGAGGTGTGTGAGTGTGGTGATCTCTCTCTCTCTCAGTTTCTGATGGAGATGTGTGAGTGTGGTGATCTCTCTGTCTCTGCGTCACTGATGGAGGTGTGTGAGTGTGGTCATCTCTCTCTCTCTCAGTCACTGATGGAGGTGTGTGAGTGTGGTGATCTCTCTATCTCTCAGTCACTGATGGAGGTGTGTGAGTGTGGTCATCTCTCTCTCTCAGTCACTAATGGAGGTGTGTGAGCGTGGTGATCTCTCTCTCTCACTCGCAGATGGAGGTGTGTGGGTGTGGTGATATCTCTCTCTCTCAGTCACTGATGGAGGTGTGTGACTGTGGTGATCTCTCTCTCCCTCAGTCACTGATGGAGGTGTATGAGTGTGGTGATCTCTCTCCCTCAGTCACTAAAGGAGGTGTGTGAGTGTGGTGATCTCTCTCTCTCTCAGTCACTGATGGAGTTGTGTGAGTGTGGTGATCTCTCTCTCTCAGTCACTAATGGAGGTGTGTGAGTATGGTGATCTCTCTCTCTCTCAGTCACTGATTGAGCTATGTGAGTGTGGTGATATCTCTCTCTCTCAGTCACTGATAGAGGTGTGTGAGTGTGGTGATCTCTCTCTGTCTCAGTCACTGATGGAAGTATGTGAGTGTGGTGATCTCTCTCTCTCAGTAACTGATGGAGGTGTGTGAGTGTGGTGATCTCTCTCTCTCAGTCACTGATGGAGGTGTGTCAGTGTGTGATATCTCTCTCTCAGTCACTGATGGAGGTGTGTGACTGTGGAGATCTCTCTCTCTCTCAGTGACTGATGGAGGTGTGTGAGTGTGGTGATCTCTCTCTCTCTCACTCGCAGATGGAGGTGTGTGGGTGTGGTGATATCTCTCTCTCTCAGTCACTGATGGAGGTGTGTGACTGTGGAGATCTCTCTCTCTCTCAGTGACTGATGGAGCTGTGTGAGTGTGGTGATCTCTCTCACTCTCAGTCACTGATGGAGATGTGTGAGTGTGTTATCTCTCTCTCCGAGTCACTAATGGAGGTGTATGAGCATGGTATCTCACTATCTCACTCGCAGATGGAAGTGTGTGGGTGTGGTGATATCTCTCTCTCTCAGTCACTGATGGGGTTTTCTGACTGTGGTGATCTCTCTCTCTCTCAGTGACTGATGGAGGTATGTGCGTGTGGTGATCTCTCTCTCTCAGTCACTGATGGAGTTTTCTGAGTGTGCTGATCTCTCACTCTCACTCTCACTTGCTGATGGAGGTTTGTGAGTCTGGTGATCTCTCTCTCTCAGTCACTGATGGAGGTGTGTGAGTGTGGTGATCTCTCTCTCAGTCACTAAAGGAGGTGTGTGAGTGTGGTGATCTCTCTCTCTCTCAGTCACTGATGGAGGTGTGTGAGTGTGGTGATCTCTCTCTCTCAGTCACTAGAGGAGGTGTGTGAGTGTGGTGATCTCTCTCTCTCAGTCACTGTTGGAGGTGTGTGAGTGTGGTGATCTCTCTCTCTCACTCGCTGATGGAGCTGTGTGAGTGTGGTGATCCCTCTCTCTCTCAGTCACTGATGGAGTTGTTTGAGTGTGGTGATCTCTCTCTCTCTCTCACTCTCTGATGGAGGTGTGTGAGTGTGGTGATCTCTCTCTCTCAGTCTCTGATGGAGTTGTGTGAGTGCGGTGATCTCTCTCTCTCAGTCACTAAAGGAGGTGTGTGCGTGTGGCGATCTCTCTCTCTCTCAGTCACTGCTGGAGGTGTGTGAGTGTGTGATCTCTCTCTCACTCGCTGATGGAAGTGTGTGAGTGTGGTGATCTCTCTCTCTCTCAGTCATTGATGGAGTTGTGTGAGTGTGTTGATCTCTCTCTCTCTCAGTCACTGATGGAGGTGTGTGAGTTTGGTGATCTCTCTCTCCTTCAGTGACTGATGGAGGTGTGTGAGTGTGGTCATCTCTCTCTCTCAGTCACTAATGGAGGTGTGTGAGTGTGGTGATCTCTCTCTCTCAGACACTAAAGGAGTTGTGTGAGTGTGGTGATCTCTCTCAGTCACTGTTGGAGGTGTGTGAGTGTGGTGATCTCTCTCTCTCAGTCACTGATGGAGGTGTGTGAGTGTGGTGAACTCTCTCCCTCTCAGTCACTGATGGAGATGTGTGAGTGCAGTGATTTCTCTCTCAGTCACTGATGGAGGTGTGTGAGTGTGGTGACTCTCCTCTTCTCTCAGTCACTGTTGGAGGTGTGTGAGTGTGGTGATCTCTCTCTCTCACTCGCTGATGGAGTTGTGTGAGTGTGGTGATCTCTCTCTCTCACTCATTGATGGAGTTGTTGTGA